>NW_027503430.1:0-34803 GCF_021521415.1 Bidens hawaiensis
AAACTTAACCTAATTAATTAAACAAAAGAAAACAATTAAGAAAACTTGGATTGATTCAGATGATGAAGATAACAACCCAGGCTAGAATCCCCAAAGTTACGGTTATTAATTAAATGGAAAACTCACGTTATGAAACTGAGATCATAAAATAGATCCTTGGCAGAAAACCCGAACATGACCTTGAACTTCAAGAAGACACCTATGGATTTCTAACAAGTTTTAAGAACCACCAGCTTTATATTAAACTTCCTTACGGTTATTTAATCGCTTATGTCTAAGTATCTTTTATGACGAAAACCTACCTTACAGCGCAGAATTCAAAGATAGCAAAGCAGACTGAATTAACTTAATAGACTAAGCTGACAATCAAACCTAGACGGACTCCTTACGAAGAACTAAATCTAGCAATCCCGACAAGCAAAGATCTATAAATAGCCTATCACCTTACAGCTTTTTAGACCAGCAGCTCACTTTTTATCTGTTTAATTGATTTTATTGTTTCTATGATTTTAATGCATATTAATCACAAACTAGTCAAGAACACACAGTAAATGACCTAACAAAACCCTATCCAATGAAAGAATCAACAAGGACAATGTGAAACAATAAATTCAAGTAAACAAAACCAAGCAAACGCGTCAATTAATTCAAACTCAACTGTTTACTTAGAACATAAATTCCTTATCGAAACTAAATCCAAACAAATATCAAACCGAACTAAGGTTCATCATGACCTAGGTAGTTTATGGAATTTAGCCTAGCATAATAAAGTCTAAATCAAACAAAACAAGTAAATAATAAAACATGGTGAAAATCTAAAGAACGAAGAATTAAAGGCGATAAAACCCGTAATCTCCAAACGTGAACGTATAAGTCTTCACAAGCTATCCTCTTGCCTTCAAAATCACCACGAAACTCAAAAGATGGCTCCAAGAACTCTCCAATTCGGCTGGTGGCTTTTAGGTTATGTTCAGGTTTAAGTTAAGGTGTTTAAATACCCAAAACAAGGCCCAACATTAAGCAAAAACGAATTAAAGTCCATCCAGTACCCTCTAGGCACCGCGCGACGGGCCTTAAGCATCAAAGTCTACCAAGCAGCCATTAGATATTATTAAGGTTCAATTAATTTATAGCTAGTGTTCCCCACAACATGACATACCCCCGTTATCAAGCAATACACTGAACCATTACCATAGGTGAGTATGCAAAATTTCATTTGTAGGGCTTACATGTGACGTAGATGATCAAGTCTGTAATGCGTTTGTACTTTTGTACTTTTTGTGATCATGTTTAAAGACTTAAGTGACAGAAAACTACGGTTTGCTCTTTTTTAGCTTTTATTTTACATATTCACAACCCCATTTGGAATTGTGAATACCTAGATGAATGGTCGGCATATAGACCCATGGTCTCCGGACCCAGGGAATCCCATCAATACAAGATTTAAGGTTATAAAACCATACGCCAATGATGTGTAAAAACACTAAAAACTAGCAGTTTAAGATTTATATGATAACGTAAACCTACCCAAGCATCATATGATAGCGTATTCAATTTTTTTTAAACTTTTCAAACTTTATGATATTTCCACTTTTTCATACCTAGAATTGAGGCTTGAGTATGGCTGACCTTTCATTACTTATTTTCTTCGGAAAAAATGCTTTATCTACAAAAGATTTCCGACCCATTTTATCAAATTTACCCTTTCATTTTCAAGGCTGAGCCTACCGACACATCCCAAGTTAAGTGCGCTTTCTTTTATTTATCTCATATTATTAGTAGTTTGAAAAACCAATTTCCGAAAAATATCATCATCTCCCACTTTCAAGCAACAAAAACTAGACTTGAGGGACATTTTTAATATCTTTTCAATTTTTTTCTTTTTTTTGATTTTTTTATATATATTTTTTATTTTTTATTTTTTTTAAACATAAGTACGAAAAACGGAAAACTAAACTAAAATTAGTTGAAATACTTGTGTACCATCCCCACACTTATTTTTTGCATTGTCCTCAATGTGGGCACGGGAAACACGACTCGAAAAATTTAAAAGCAAAAGCTAAAATTATAAAAATAAAAAGCAAAAACCTAAAAAGAAAAAAAACAAAGACATAAACATAAAAACATAAAAACAAAATACAATGGAAAAGACTTAGCTGGTAATATGCGAGACTGTCAATGTTCCAGTATATTTCCATGGGTGCTCTCCTCAACGACCACTCAACATGAATTGGTAACTCATTCTCTCTTTCTGAACGGACACGGCCTCTCTTCTCGACAAACCTAAGTAGCATCGCACATAACATCTAAAAATAAAGGTTACTTATAAGTTTTCAAACGTCCACCAACTTCCAACCCGCCAACCCAACCAAATAGTCTAAAATAATATCCGTACAGACCAAATAAAAAAAAACATCATAAAAAAATAAAAACATCACAAAACAATAATACTCCCATGCCAGCTCGTCAACTCAAGATCAATCCTCGTCTTCTTCCTCCCCCGACTCCTGCTCAAGAATGTGGTATGGCACTTCATTATCAAATTCCGGATGACCCGGCCCATAAACTGGTGATCTATAACCATATCCTGATCCACTCGGAGCACTCGACCCGCTCGGACCCGCAACGTCCGGCTGTCGATCAGAAGCGGGCAACTCAATCCTCAGTGCAGTCATCATATGCCTCATGTGCTCATCCTGCCTTCTATGGTTCGCCTCTATCAAACTCTGTTGTTCTTGAATAATCAGCATCAAACCATCCCGCTGCTCCGTCACATACCCCCTGATCTGATCAAAACCGGACTTCATCCGGTCATATAACGAATCCAAAGTATTATCCTCGGGGCGAGGCTATCTGACCGGGAACTGAGCACCCGGTCTCTCTGATCTGTGAAGCGGCCTCTGGTGACGTGTCGGTAATCCGGCTCTCATAGCCGCTGCAGCCCGCGATCCTCAACGGTGGTAGAATATGTGGGCCCATCTTAACATCCTCCCACGCTAACGGGTCAGACCCCTTCAAATTCCCGCATATCTCAAATCCTTACCTCCAAAAACTCTCTTCCCGGGTCCCACTCTCATTAATTTCCAGTTTAACCCTATCAAACACACCCAAATTTCTAGCAATACGTGTAATGTATGGGCCCATATCCAACTTTGACCTATTTTTGGTTCCCCCACGTCTCTTCCGATGAAACGACCACGCCAAAAGACTCGCGTAATTAATCGGAACCTGATCAACCATCGCCAGCAAGCAAAAATATCTAACCAGTTTACTTTATTGTCGCCCGAACCGCGACCAATCAAAGAATTAACCAAAACCTGGTGAATAAACCGTAGCACCGGGATCCCGAATATCCGAAGCCACATTCGATCCCGAAAAACTAACAAATAGAAATTTTGTTCCAAAAAGTAGCCAACTCGTCCTGACCAAAACTCACATCTTGCTTATTCATAAACGCACCCCGAATACCTGTCATAAAACTCGGCTCTCTCATCTCCTCATCCGTATAAAAACCGCTTGCTACCGCAAACTGTGCGATAGTCGTATTATACAACTGCCTTCCCAAAGAAAACGACACTGCATTTGTCTGAGCAAAATTACCATCTTTGTATTTAAACGTTCTCAGAAACTCGAGTGTCAGCTCGTGGTATTGCGGTTCGTTTAAATCTAACATTGACCTAAATTTCGGGCCTAATAACTCTTCAATACGCCTCCTTTGACCAACCGAATCCACTAAATCCCAATTAATCGTCTTGAACGTGAGAAGATCCGAATTTATTAACTTACATAATTGATCATACTCTTGTGAATCTACGTCGAACTTAAGTAATGAACTTTTTTAAGGGTTGGGACTCTTCTAAACATAATCGGTCCGGGTTGGTACTCGATCACCCGAGTCCTCGGCTCCATGAAGATAACCGGATCCGGCTCGCCTCTCGGTCGCGCGGCCGGTCCTCATTTTCGCTTCCCCGCTTCTTTTGACATCTAAGCACATTTAAACAAGCAAACAAACATGGGAGTAAGTAAATAAACTAAAAAGAATAAAAAAAACTATTTTTTTAATTTTCGAATTTTTTATTTTTTTTAATATAAAAACTAAAAATAAAATAAATTTGGAAGTCCGGGTTACAAAATATTTTAAACCGACTCATTTAGATGAAAATCAAGTAAGTGCGAGTGGTTTAATTATTTACTAAAAAGCTAACGGAAAACCAGCTTGTTATGGACTTTTACTAGTGTATAAACCCGAAAACAATCATACCGACTCAACAAACATCACCTCCTCCAGGCACTTTAATTGTCCCAATTAAACCCAAGTGCCTACAACCCGCAAAATTGAGTCGAAAACGAGCGAAAAACCACACTTTTGGTAAAATATATATTGCATAAAAATGGTTTTCCCGGCTCGTTTTTAACTACTAAAACAACAAAGTTCACATCTCAAACTAAATTCCAACGCTAGATAAACTCGTTGTAATCCCAAACCGACAACCCGACCGCAACCAAAAATAAAGTTTCACCATATTCCAACCTAACCAACTGCACCCAAAAACTCAACGAAACTGCCAACCCTTACCAAACCGCACCCAACAACGAACCTAAACAACTTAAACAAAGCCCGACAACAAAGTTTGTAAAACTAAAACTAAAACTAACATTAAAATACACAAAAATTACAAAAGTTACAAGAAATCATACCTTTTAGAAGTGTAAAACCCAGATGAACTTGCAAAAAGTTAAGAACTAAAGTGTGTGCAGTGAGAGATTTAGTGAGTTTTAGGTGAAAATTGATAGTGGGTTATGATATTAGGGTGATAGGAAAGTGATTAGGAGGTTTAATTTGGTTAATAATGGTGAAATAATTGGTGGATTATGGTGGAGAAAGGGTGAATTGCGGGTTACGGTTGGGAAGAAGAAAGAGGAATTTTGAAAAATGTGAAGAAGATTGATATAAAGTGGGTGTTTAGCAAAAAAAATCTGGAAATTATAGCAAAAAGCCGGCCGCGTCGCGCAACCGGTGTGCACCTAAGCAGCCGCATAGCGCGGCGCGTGTAGCTGTTGCCTTGTTTGGCTCGGCGCTGCGCGGTGGGTAAAGAAAAAGCCCGTCGCACGCGCGACGGGCACTTTTAACAGAAAGTTACGCGTTTTTCGAAGCCTATTTTGCCTTGGAAAAATTTTAGAAAATTACCAACTTTTTGTTATGCCCATTTTATGTTATTTTGACGTGTAAAACTTACCTGGCATCCTTCGAATCCCCGTAAAACCTCTTGTTATGTTGGTGATGATTCCTTGAAACAACCCGACGACGTAATAAAAATACGAAAAACTAAAGTTAGCGACCCGATGAAACGAAAATAAAATAAAGGAAATATACAAACTGTACACTTGAGCTTTCACTCAAAAACCCGTTTCGATGATTCAGTTCGATGGATTGAGGGGAGTTTCCTCCACCTAGGTTGAATCCTCCGGTCCTCCAAGATAATGCTTTAGACGAAGGCCATTTACTTTCCACGAAGTTCCATTGTCCGGATTCGCTAACTCCACCGCTCTATACGGGAATACTTCCTTCACTAAATACGGTCCCATCCACTTGGATCTTAGCTTACCTGCAAATAACTTCAAACGAGAATTATATAACAATACTTTATCACTTTTCTTGAAGTCTTTACCTCCCTTTAAACGTCGATCGTGCAACACTTTCGTCTTTTCCTTAATATCCAACGATCAAGAATACGCCGCATCACGAAGCTCCTCTAACTCATGAATTTGAAAATACCTCTTCCTTGCGGCCTCAGTAAGATCAACATTTACCGTCTTCAATGCCCAAAATGCTCGATGCTCCAACTCAACGGGAAGATGACATGCTTTACCGTAAACTAACATAAACGGTGTAGTACCCAACGGTGTCTTGTACGCGGTTCTAAATGCCCACATCGCGTCATCCAACTTCTCCGACCAATCTTTCCGACTTATCCCAGCCGTCTTCTCCAAAATTCTCTTCACCCCTCTATTAGCATTCTCGACTTGACCATTTGTTTGAAGATGGTACGCGGTAGAGGTGCGATGAGTAACTCCATAATGAGCTAATGCTTTCTCCATGACGGAATTACAAAAATGAGTACCTCGATCACTAATAATCGCCCGTGGAGTTTCGAACCGAGTAAACAACTTCTTTAGAAATTTCACAACAACTCTAGCATCATTTGTGGCCAATGCTTGGGCTTCAACCCACTTTGAAACATAATCTATTGCCACTAAAATATACTTGTAACCACCGGAAATGGGAAATGGTCCCATAAAATCGATGCCCCAAACATCAAAAATTTCAAGAGTTTGTATGGGGTTTTGAGGCATCTCGTTCTTCGATGAAATATTTCCGGTGCGTTGACAAGCGTCGCAAGTCTTAACAAATTCCACCGCATCTTTTACAACCGACGGCCAATAAAAACCACAATCAAATACCTTTTGAGTCGTGGCATGCGCTCCATGATGACCGCCCATTAAACCTTCATGAACATGCTTCAGAATATTCAACCCTTCTTCTTTCGACACACATCTTCTAAGAATTCGATCACCACCAATCTTGAAAAGAAAAGGATCATCCCAAACATACCGAGTAACATCCCGGAAAAACTTCTTCTTTTGTTGAGTAGTCATCCCTTTCAACACAAGGCCCGTAGATAAAAAAAATTAGCAAAATTGGTGAACCATGGCAAACCTTGCTTTTCGGCCGTAACAAAATCAATCGACTCATGCAGAAATCTATCACCAATTTCTTCCTCGCGAAACTCTTTTCTCTTCGGATCTTCTAACGAGAAATATGATCCGCCGCAACGTTCTCCGCCCCCTTCTTGTCTTTAATCTCTATATCAAATTCGGAAAGTAGAAGAATCCACCGTATGATACGGGGCTTCGCGTCTTTCTTGTGGAAGAGGAAACGCAAAGCTGCATGATCAGTAGAAACGGTGGTCTTTGAAAGTACGAGATAAGACCGAACTTGTCAAATGCAAACACAACGGCTAAAAGTTCCTTCTCGGTGGTGGTGTAGTTCTCTTGGGCATCATTCAACGTCTTGCTCGCATAATAAATAGGGTGAAAATGTTTCTCACGCCTTTGCCCCAAAACCACTCCAACCATATAATCGCTCGCATCACACATTTGCTCAAACGGTAAATTCCAATCCGGTGACACAAGAATATGAGCACTTACAAGTTGGTCTTTCAGAAACTTGAACGCTTTCAAACACTCTTCATCGAACACAAAAGGGACATCTTTCTCCAATAATTGGGTCATCGGGCGGGTAATCTTTGAAAAGTCTTTAATAAACCACCGGTAGAAACCCGCATGACCATGAAAACGTCTTATAGCTTTAACATTTGTCGGTGGAAGAAGTCTACTAATTGTGCTAATCTTTGCCCGATCAACCTCTATACCATCTCTTGAAATTTTATGACCCAAAACTATCCCTTCCGTCACCATAAAGTGACATTTTTCCCAATTCAACATCAACTTCGTTTCAATGCACCTCTTCAACATCCTCTCAAGATTACCCAAACAATGATCGAAAGAATTACCGTATACCGAAAAGTCATCCATAAAAACCTCCATGGATGTCTCTATCATATCTTGAAAAATTGCCACCATACACCACTGAAAGGTAGCCGGAGCATTACACAACCTAAACGGCATGCGATGATACGCATAAGTACCATATGGACAAGTAAAATTCGTCTTCTCTTGGTCTTCCGATGCGATTGGAATATGAAAATAACCTGAAAAACCATCAAGAAAACAATAAAATTGCTGACCTGCAAGACACTCCAACATTTGATCAATAAACGGCAATGGGAAGTGGTCTTTGCGAGTAGCATCATTTAATCTCCGGTAATCAATATAAACCCTTCAACTGGTAACAGTACGCGAAGGGATGAGTTCATTCTTCTCATTCATGACAACCGTCACCCCCCCCTTTCTTTTGTAAGGCCCCGTCACCGGTAACCCTACTTTCGTGTTGGATTTACTCATAAACACAGTTCTAAATATCAGAGTTAATTAAAAACTTTACGCGGAATATAAAACTTTCATAAAACATTACATATCAATTCATAATCATGTCTTAAAACATTCCTCTTGTCTTTCAAAATCAAAACATAACTTATAAAACATATCAGATCTTCAGATGCCAGGCTTTAGTCTTCTGCCATGTGTCCTCCACTCAAGCCAGCTGTCTCATCCTACTCACCTGCGTGCATACTAAAAGTCAGCTACGCTGAGTGAGTTCTAGTTAATCATACAATACCATACAATACCTTATTACATACATACGTACTTAACCTCATAACTTTCTTTCATACACACATAAGTACTCATACCTTCATTCTTACTTACATACTTTCTTTCTTACTTACATACTTTCTTTACATTCATAATCATACGTTTTAAAGAGCCTTTCGCCCTATAACCTCACAGATATTATAAGGGTCTGGTCCCTAACATCACAGATATTATAAGGGTCTGGTCCCTAACATCACAGATATTATGAGGGTCTGGTCCCTATCCTCACAGATATTGTAAGGGTCTGGTCCCTAACATCACAGATATTATAAGGGTCTGGTCCCTAACATCACAGATATTATAAGGGTCTGGTCCCTTGTTTTCGAATATTAGTAGGGTTCGATTCCCTCTTCGTTACCATACAACCATACATCATACCTCGAGTATTATTAGGGCTCGGTACCCTTTTCGTAACCATACAACCATACAACCGTCATTTCCTTCTTTTATTAACTTTATTACGTTCATACACATAAACATACATATCATACTTACCATATTTATAACGTTACAACCTGACAGTACGTGCAATATCCGAAGATCGTTCACGTACCATCAAGCAATCATTCATACATATCACATATATCACATATGGCATACACTTATCACTTAGGATAAATGTATTAACAACACATCAAGTATGCACACAGCCCCGAAAACATAACAAGGAATGGGGCTAGAAACTCACCTGGATCCTGTTACGCTCGCCGTTGATCGTAATTCCTTTCTTTAACTGGGCTCGGCTAACTGTATAATATTTACACATATCAATTAACTACTACTACTCGTTTTGTATTTCTATCTATATATGACCCACAACGAACGAGGGTCCGGGGGCAGCGCCCCTGGCAGCGGGGTTCTAGGGGCGGCAGCCCCTAGCGGGGTCCAAGGGGCAGAGCCCCTGGCTGGGGTTAAGCTGCCAGGTCAGCTTGGAAAAATTTTATTTTCGATAACTGCCTTAACACATTTTCCATTAGGTTTTTAATTTATTTTATAAATGAACTTCACTTCAGGCGAGGTTAAACCTTAGGCGAACTTGGCTTCAGGCGAAGTTAAACCTTAGGCGAACTTGGCTTCAGGCGAAGTTATACCTTAGGCGAACTTGGCTTCAGGCGAAGTTAAACCTTAGGCGAACTTGGCTTCAGGCGAAGTTAAACCTTAGGCGAACTTGGCCGTAGGCGAAGTTATCCTTAGGCGAACTTGGCTTCAGGCGAAGTTAAACCTTAGGCGAACTTGGCTTCAGGCGAAGTTAAACCTTAGGCGAACTTGGCCGTAGGCGAAGTTATCCTTAGGCGAACTTGGCTTCAGGCGAAGTTAAACCTTAGGCGAAGTTACGCTTGAAGGCGAAGTTACGCTTGAAGGCGAAGTTCATCAGGCGAACTTAATCTTGCAGGCGAAGTTATCGCGCTGCAGATCTGTTTGCCCATAAATCCTTCGTTTCTTAGCCAAATAACTCGATTTTGGTACCCACGGAATCGTATGATCGGCGCCTACAGATCCCAACCATCAAATCGGCCTAAAATCGACGTTTTAGGGGTCCGATTTGGGCAGTTTGGGTTTCGGGTCCGGTTAACCCATCCAATCCTAACCATTTTCAGTAATATTAGCTTTGGTGGATTTGTTCTTACCTTACTAACTCAGATCTATCAACAAAATCTCGGGTCTCGGCTTCGAATCTTGATCGGTTAGAATGTGTGTGTTTTGAGTGTGTGAAGAAAGAAGGTGGAAATGAAAGATTGGGTTTGGGATGGGATATTTATATCCCTCTAAGCCCACGGACCCGAGGCCCATTCTCATTTAACCCATCTTACGCAATCTAAGCCCAACTCCCTCCTTACTCGACATTAAATAATTAACAACGTGAAATCACTAAACATAATTTCTTTATTTATAATTAAAATTTTAGGATGTTACATCTTTGGAACAACTTGAGTCGGACTTACCCATGGAGAATCCGAAATCGGATAAATTACCCGGCATCCTTAAGCACCTCTTTCTTGACAACTTCTTGCATATTTGGATTCAAACGCCTTTGGTGTTGAACCACCGGTTTATACTCATATTCCATCAAGATCCGGTGGGTACAATAAGCTGGGCTAATACCTTGAATATCTGAAAGTCTCCATGCAATCGCCCCTTTATTCATCTTCAACACTTTTATCAACTTTGACTTTTCTTCCTCACTCAACTTAGACGAAACAATAACGGGCAAATCCGAGCCCTCTTCAAGATACGCATACTCTAAATGTGATGGAAGAACCTTTAATTCCAACGGAGCGGGTTTTTCCGCCTCTTTTTCACAAATAATCTCATTAACCTCCATAATCTCCGCTGAACAAGTAACGTCGTCTACCAATTTTTCCTCACCATCCTCCATAATTTCCGTCAACTCTTCATCCACATCCATCCCAACCAAATCGGTTCCAAAAATATAATCAAGACACTTATCAAAACCCCGAATAAAAGAATTAAGAAAATATACCGAATGGCATGGACCACTAACATTATCACTATCACCCGGGTGCTTTATCGACTTTGCAATATCATAAGTAACATTCTCATCACCAACCCGAAGTGTGATCCGCCCCTCATACACATCAATAAGAGCTTTAGCCGTTCTAAAAAATGGCCGACCGAGAATAATGGGGACTTTCTCGTCGGCCTCCATATCAAGTACCACAAAATCAACCAAAAATACAAACTTGTCAACTTTCACTAATAAATTCTCAATAATACCTCGCGGATACTTAACCGAACGATCCGCCAATGACAACGACATACGAGTCGGTGTAAGCTCACCCAGCTCCAACTTCTCAAACAACGAATACGACATAAGATTAATACTCGCACCCAAATCCGCCAATGCTTGACTCATCATATCACTTCCGAACGTACTGGGATTGTAAACACACCCGGATCCGATAACTTTTCCGGGACCCGATTCAACACAACCGCCGAACAATCCCCGCTAAGTGGAATAGACGAAACCTCTCCCAACTGAACTTTTCTCTTGAGTAAATCTTTCAAAAATTTCGCATACTTTGGCATGTGTTGGAGAGCTTCAACAAACGGAAGATTAATCTTTAATTTTCGGAACATATCCAGAAAGTTCCCGTATTCTCTCGTGTACTTTTGATTCTTGAGACGAGAGGGATAAGGAACATGGGCTATATTAATTTCGGCTGGTGGCCGGAATTCAACCGGATTTTTCTCAACTTGCGGCTCAATAATTGGTGTTTTAACTTGTGACTTACCCGGAGCCTCCATCTCAATCTCTTCATAAACCACTTCCTCTTCTTCAACTCCAACCCTTTCTTTAACTACCTCGGGACCCAAAACCCTTCCGCTACGAGTAGTAATTGCTTTCATTTTAGCGGCCGGATTCGGCTGAGTAGAACCCGAAAACTGTCCTTGAG
The DNA here is from genome assembly GCF_021521415.1 of Bidens hawaiensis. Taxonomy (NCBI): domain Eukaryota; kingdom Viridiplantae; phylum Streptophyta; class Magnoliopsida; order Asterales; family Asteraceae; genus Bidens; species Bidens hawaiensis. Next base: position 11,751 of record NW_027503430.1, read on the forward strand.
GCCTTTCATCAATACGACGAGCAATATCCCCAATGGACCTTTGAAGGTCAAGTAAAGAGGATTGTTGATTTTTGAGGAGCAAATCGTGTTCGGCAAACTTTATCTATGTAATTTGATCTCTCTCAAAGATTTGCTTCATCATATCTTCTAGACGTCCCATTCCTCCATTAGAATCCTACACATTATTTTGAACATTAGTACCATTGTTATTATTATTATTATTATTATTATTATTATTATTATTATTATACTGACCTTGTCCATGATTGTAAGAATTTTGATAGCCGGGTGGTGCGCCTGACGGACGCCAATTGGAGTTATTCTAATTTGGGTTCTTGTAGGTATTCCAATTCTGATTATTGTTGTTGTTGTAATTTGGAAACCTATTCTGATCACCAACAAAGTCGACTTGTTGATTCATCACCGGGCACTCCAAAGTGCCATGTCCTCTACAAAACTCACACTTGTCCACCTTAGTTTTAAGTTCCTTAACTTCTCGGGTTAATGATTCCAAAGCAGAAGCCACAGTAATATCCAGATTAACCTGGTGTACACCTCGAGAAGATGAGGATGTACTGCTAACGGGAGTGGAATTCCCGTGTCGTGGCCCTGGCGAGGTCCGATTGAGTGAAGCTTTCGAACATCTCGTTACATTTGGTGACATTTTTCCTTGCCTTTAAGTTACCTCCAGTAGCAGTGTCAAAACGAACTTGGGTTTCATATGTCAGCGCGTTGTAAAATTTTCCACGAGAGCCCATGGTGTAAGACCATTCTGTGAACAACGGGCAAGCAAATTCTGAAGGCGCTCCCAAGCATGGCAATATTGTTCATCTGGCTCCATATGAAACGAGTGAATCTGATCACGAAGAATAGCCGCTTTAGCTGGTGGGAAGTATCTTTTGATAAAAGCAGAACGTAGTGCTTCCCAAGTGGTGAACGTGCCAGGCGGCTGAGTATCGAGCCAAGTAGCTGCTTTACCTGCAAGTGAAAAAGGAAAAAGATTTAAGGAAATTGCATCTTCAGTAGCACCTTGCAAATTAAAAGTTTTCAAAACGCGGTAAAGTCGATTAATATGAGCCGGTTCATCCTCGTCATCGTTCCCATGAAACTGATTAATTTGAACGATGTTGTTCATGACGTATGATGGAATCTGCCACGAGTTGGGGTTGTCGATCTCGGGGACAACGATGCATGACTGGTTTCCGGTTAAGCCATCGAAGGCTTGAGCAACAATTGTTCTATTGTCGGCCATTTGAACTTGAATTCTAGGAATTTTAGGTGGTGAACTGGTTGGGGAAGACTTTGGTGTAGAACTGGTTTCTGGCAGTTGCTTCTCTGCTGAAGAGCTAGCCTCGGTCTTCAACGGAGAAAATTCCAGGTTTTCCAACGGTGGTCCTTGCGAACTAAGACGTGGCATAAACCTGAAAAACGCAACAGACTAAGTAAGTAGACTAAAAAAAAACTAAAACAAAAATAAACTAAAATTTAATTAGACTCCTAGGACTCAAACGAAAATAAAAAAAATAGCACGTATGTAGCAAATAAGTCCAATTAAAGCAAATAACGCAATCGCTAAGGGTCCCCGGCAACGATGCCAAAAACCTGATATGCTAAAAGTAGTTAAATAATTATTAACTAAAATTATACTAATCTAGACATTAAGTAATACTCTAGACCCTTAAACTTAACTTAAACTACTAACCGGCAAGTGAACCGATCGACTCTAGTACAGATAAGTAAGTACGGATATCGAACCCACGAGACTCTTTTAATTACGAAAATATCAAATTAGACTCAACTACAAGACACGACTATTTATTAATAATATTTGAGGGGGAATTTAAAATAAAAATTAAAACTCTAAATAATAATTAACTAAGAATTACTTTAATTAAACTAATAATAAACTAATTAATAAAATATAAAACCCTAACCTTAATTATTATAATAATAATAAAACATAATCATTACTACTTAATAATTAATTTAATATAAAAACTTTAACCTAATTAATTAAACTAAAGAAAACAATTAAGAAAACTTGGATTGATTCAGATGATGAAGATAACTACCCAGCCTAAAATCCTCAAAGTTACGGTTATTAATTAAATGAAAAACTCATGTTATGGAACTAGGATCATAAAATAGACCCTTGGCAAAAAACCCGAACAGGACCATTGAACTTCAAAAAGACGCCTACGAATTTCTAACAAGTTTTAAAAACCACCAGTTTTATATTAAATTTCCTTACGGTTATTTAATCGCTTATGTCTAAGTATCTTTTATGACGAAAACCTACCTTACAGCGCGGAATTCAAAGGTAGCAAAGCAGACTCAATTAACTTAATAGACTAAGCTGACAATCAAACCTAGACGGACTCTTTACGAAGAACTAAATCTAGCAATCCCGACAAGCAAAGATCTATAAATAGCCTATCATCTTACAGCTTTTTAGACCAGCAGCTCACTTTTATCTGTTTAATTGATTTTATTGTTTCTATGATTTTAATGCATATTAACCACAAACTAGTCAAGAACACATAGTAAATGACCTAACAAAACCCTATCCTATGAAACAATCAACAAGGGCAACGTGAAACAATAAATTCAAGTAAACAAAACCAAGCAATCAAACTCATCAATTAAATCAAACTCAACCGTTTACTTAGAACATAAAATCCATAACGAAACGAAATCCAAACAAATATCAAACCGAAATAAGTTTCATCATGACCTAGGTAGTTTATGGAATTTAGCCTAGCATAATAAAGTCTAAATCAAACAAAACAAGTATGGTGAAAATCTAAAAAACGAAGAATTAAAGGCGATAAAACCCGTAATCTCCAAACGTGAACGTATAAGTCTTCACCGGTTGTCATCTTGCCTTCAAAATCACCACGAAACTCGAAAGATGGCTCCAAGAACTCTCCAATTCAGCTGGTGGCTTTCAGGTTATGTTCAGGTTTAAGTTAAAGGTGTTTAAATACCCAAAACAAGGCCCAACATTAAGCAAAAACGAATTAAATTCCATCCAGTACCCTCTAGGCGCCGCGCGACGGGCCTTGGGAACCCCAGTCGCGCGGCGTGATCCACCAAGGGGGCCGGTCAGACCGGCTCTCTGTTCTAGCACCTTCCTGACGCGTTCCGGATCTCCGTTTCGGCTCGTTTTAGCTCGTTTTTCGCCATTTTTAATCACGATCAAATCCCGGAACCTACAAAACATAAAAATGTTTGTATTATACAAATCTCGACTAAAAACGACCAAAAACAATTAAAATATTAAATAAAATATGCACGGGAAACATAAATATTTAGCATTATATCATCGTCCGTAGTGGGCGAAAATTGTGGGGTGATATGGGTGATTTTGATATGGAACACCCCCCCTTCCGTGACAAATAGGGCGGTAAGAAGGGGGGCGATGAGGCTTACGGTAAAATTTTTACTCGCCCACTTTTATTATTATTTAACATGTGTGTGTTGTGTAAGATATATATATATATATATATATATATATATATATATATATATATATATATATATGATTGATTTCTTTTGAGCACCACTTTGAGATTTAGGAACTCGAAAGAACTCAATGTAACATATTTTTTTTGAATTTTTTTACACCTATGTAATACATAAGTGTAAGTAATGTAAAAAAAATTACAATATTTTTTAACATACCGAATCTACTTATTACACACGTGTAACTATAATTTAAAGTTGTGTAATTATAAAAAAATCTTTACTCTCTCTGCTAATTAATTTTTTATTCAAATTTATTCTCAGCTACATATTCGATACTCATTTAGTTGATTGTGTGGTCCATATTAATTTTTTAAAGTTCTTACAACTCATCAAGTTTTTAAAAGATCATTCCCTTATATATATATATATACAAAGGGAGACAAACATGAGAAATATTTGTGAACACATAAAAAACCCCTTAAAAATAAATTCAAAAAAAATAATAAAAAAATTATAACTTAAAATATAAATAAAAAACGAAAAAAATTTAAAAACTAAAATGTTTCCGCCATAATTCCCATTCAAATTAAAAATAAAAAAATTTGACGAAAAGACACAATGCCGAGATCAAAGACATAATGAAGAAAATGAACAAAAGACACAATTATAACTAGACACAATATATCGCAAAATAGAACACAATGTCGAACAAAATATAACACAATGTTGAGTAATATAACACAATATAAATAAAAAAGACACAATGTGAAGTGAAAAAGACACAATCAATGACGAAAATAACCCAAAACACAATGATAAATAAAAAAACACAATGATTTTTTTCACTTACCGTTGTGTTTTTTTATGAGAACGAGAAAGATGATGGAAACATTTTTGTGTTTTTACTTTTTTCGTTTTTATTAAATTTTGAGTTATGATTTTTTATTTGATTTTTTAAGGGATTTTTTTTCGTGTTGCTACAAATCCTTCTCATTCTTCTCACTTTTGTTCCCCTTTGTAAAATAACTTGACCCATATATATATATATATATATATATATATATATATATATATATATATATATATATATATATATATATATATATATATATATATATATATATATATATATATATATATATATATATATATATCAGGGTTAAAATAAAAACTCACTCTAGTTATGAAAACCCTAGAAACTCTATATAGGATCTTGATGGATGGATGATTGAGATTGAGTGAGTATTAATAGTACAATATTTATATTAAAAACATATTATGAATGTACAAAAGGGTAAAAGAGATATTTTAAGTATCTTACTTTATGTCACCCATCAAAAACATGCAGATCAAGGCCTTCTCTCTCTCTCTCTTTCCATTACTCAAAACCAAGACTCTCTCTCTCTCTTCCTCCATCTTTCATTCATACAACAAACAAGAATCCAAATATAGTGAGGATGTTAATCAAAATCACGATCCAAAGCATATTGAAGCCAAGATCCAAAACACATATCCAAATCCACAAAATGGATTCACGGTGACCATCGTTGCCGGATGTCGCAAGCCAATCATTTACCACTTGATCCGGTGATTTTTCTCTACATAAGGTTCAGATCTGGACATTTTATATTGACAAAGTTCTTAACAAGAATTTATGGATAAAAACTGCTAGGATCTCGTCGTTTTTAGTTTAATTTTTTATTTTTTTAAGGTACTATGTTGATAGAGTTCAGATCTGGTCGTCTTAGTATTTTAGTTTTTTTTAAATATTTTTGGAAATTTTGTTTAGATTTGGATCTTATTTACCTCTTTTGAATTTGTTATTTTAGAGTAGAAAGGAGCTTAATTCTTCTTTTTATTATTGGGCCTTATAAAGATTCAAACTTTTTTTGTTTTTTGTTGCGATTCTTGAATAAATCTTGAATTTTGTACTATATCTTCAATTTATTTGTACCGGAAAAAACAAACGGCGGGGTGTGGTGGTTTTCAGAGTTTGTTTTTTTAAACGTATGTTACTGTTGTCTAGAAACGTATGTTTTTAACATGCGAAAACGTATGTTACGTCTGTCTTCAGATTTTTAAATATGCAAAACCGTATGTTGCGTTTGTCTTCATATTTATAAATATGCAAAAACGTATGTTTTATTTGTATCGAAATGTAATTATTCAGTTTTTCTGTCTATCCAATTTACCAATATTACTAATAAATTAAACTTGAAATCCTATATCTCCAACTTAAAACAAAATCTCAAACAATTTACTAATGATTATTATTACACAAACATTTTCAAATAATTTTTAAAGCAATTTAGAAATGTGTCTTATAGGATTTTTAAAACTCTCTTGTTCATTAAGAGGGTGATATGACCCCGATAGTACTTTTCATCACATTTAAAGGTGTATTTTTATTAAAAAAAACAAATATGTCACCAACACTTCCATTACTTCATGTCACCATCACATTTATTACTTTATGACACCATTACTTTCTCTCTCTTTATTTGTGAATATCATTTTAATAGCAACAAAATTTTCTATTAAATAACTTAAATCTCCAAATTATTGAGTTCATTTGTTTTCCGACAACTCTATTAAATAACTTAAATCTCCAAACGAGGAGGTACATGGTGTATCATAAGAATTTTAAAACTTTCTTATTCTTTAAGAAGATATAATTAACATAAAAAAAACTCTACAAAAATCAATAAGGATTTGAATTTTTAAATAGTCAAGATGAAAAGAAATCAAAAGTAAAAAAAGCTGATACGACTCAAAAAACTTTTCACCACTTTTAAGGGTGTAATTTTATAAAAAAATAAATAAAATAAAATATGTCACAATCATCTCTCTCTCTCTCTCTCTCTCTCTCCAACACATATCCACACATTTTATGTCACAATCACACTCTCTCTTCTACAGATATCCACACACTTTATGATACCATCTCTCTTTCCTACAAAAAAACATGCTTTAAAAAAATGTATTTTTTTATCTTAAATAAATCAAATTCGGCACATCTTCCTCTTTTTCTTTAAAATATCGACAACCAACAGGTTTTCGGCTTCAAGTAACTGCGGAAGTAACATACGTTTTAGGAGGAACTATAAAAAAACAAAAAATCATATGTTAATTGTTTAGACATTAATCAAACATATGTTTTATGAACATATGTTTTACGAACATTTTATGTACACCAAAATAACTCATATGGATTCTTATTGATTAAAAGAAAATCTAATAATAGAAAAACAAAAACACAATTCTTTAGATCTTGAAAAGGAAAAGAAGAAAAAACATATCTTATAAACAAATTAATACCAAAATACACTCATATGAATTCTTATTGATAAAAAGAAAAAAAATAATAAATAAAAAACAAAAATACAATTCTTTAGATCTTGAAAATATAAAAAAGAAAAATAAAACATAGCTAACCTTCTCATTTAATAAATCCTATATTATAAAAGGAGCTCTTATAACTTTGACCATGGCATACGATGTGGAAATTGGAACCCGAAAAGCTTTAAAGATGGTATAAGATGTAGAAATCGAAACCCTAGCCTCCATCTCTTTCATCTCAAAACACCTTTAAGTACCGCTGGAACACCCTAGCCACAACTCTATCTGAACCTCCATCTAAGCCGAGAGATCTGAAAATCAAAATTTGCATATGACATGTATAAGAAAGAGTGAGAGACAGAGGTTATACAAATTTTATATACATTTAATACAAAAGAGAGTGTCGGAGATATGAATTGTACTTTTCAAAAATCAATCAAATCAAAGTCATCACTTTTACTCATACTTTTTCATTACTTTTCATTACTCTATGTCACCATTACACTCTCTCTCCTACACATTTTTATCACACACTTTATGTCACCATCACTCTCGCTCTTCTACACAAAGTCACCATATTTAAAAAATATACATCTCTTTTTCATCATAACTCAATCCAATCCAACTATCTTCCTCTTTTTCATTAAGATATCGGCAACCAACAGGTTTCAAGTAAACCCTGGCGGTGGTTTACGGCTTAAGGTGACGGCGGAGGTAACATACGTTTAAGGAGGAACTGCAAAAAAACAATAAAAAAACATATGTTAATTATACAACATGTGTATACTACGTTAATACGTGTACAAAACATATGTTAAACTCATTGTCACCATCGCTACAAGCTAAATAAGTCCAATAATTAGTTTAACTATACACAAATCAAAACAAAAAATACACGCATATGGATAGATCTTAAAAGAAAAGAAAAGGAAAAAAAATCGAAAATACATCATATTATGAAAAAAAAATCTACAAATACATTCTTTAGATCTTATATTGAACAGAAAGAAAAAGACAAAACTGATGAAATACTTATATGGGTTCATATTGATAAAAAGAAAAAAAAAATAATTAAAAATAAAAATACAATCATTTAGATTTTGAAAACGAAAAAAATAAAAAGCATCATATCTTAAAAGAAACATCAAAGATCTACCAAATACATTGAAAAATGGTAAATATCTACCAAACATCAAAGATCTACCAAAATACACTCAAAAAGGGTAAACCATTACTAATGGGTGAAAAAGGGAATAAATAAACAAACAAACCTTGAATGTACACAGTCGGTGGCGGTGGTGACTTACGGCTACATTCCCACCATTTCCTCCATCTCAGGTTAAACAACTTTAAGTATCGTCAGAATCCTAGTCCTCATCACCGGAGGTGACGACCAGGTGAGAGAGAGAGAGATAGAAGGACGACGATGAAAGTAAGGCTTGAAAAGAATGAGAAATAAGTATATTGAGAATCTTGAATGATTTGAGAGAGAGAGAGAGAAATATGAAGATGAAAATGAGATAGTTGGTCTAATCTACATTAAAATAGAGAGTGAAAGTCAAAGGGTTGAAATGACCTAACTACCATTCTTGTTAAAAAACAATTAATAAAATAAGGGGATACGTGGCACAAAAGGAACCACACATTTGGGTTTGCGGGGTTTTCGCAACTGGAGATGGTTTTCAATATTATTTTACCGATATATATATATATATATATACTAGCAGAAGTGTCCGCGCGTTGTTGCGGGGTGCAATGCGGGTTTAATCGGTAGGAGTTTGGTTCGTTATAGTACCACTTCGCGACAGGTCTTTTTTATTTACAAACTATTTATTGTTTGTAATAGATGTTAGTATTTCCTGTTTTTCGGTCAACGACCATATTAAGAAATTGATTGGGAAAAGAGTTTTCCTTTAGCTTTAATTTAAAGATTGATGTTTGAGTCAAATTCCAAGTAGAGTTTGTTCAGTCGTTAGTTACTGTGAATTAAACAAAATTAGAAATTTACATATAATTATCATAAACAGAAAGTTAAACACAATTACATATATTTTTTTTTAAATTAATGAAAGTTGGTTCATTACACTACCCTCGTGCCCTGTAGTATGTATATTTCCAATTAATTTACTAACCCTACAACCAACAAAGTTGACTAACCAACTCAACAAAAGTTTTATTCATAATTAAACATACAGTTTAGGATTAGAACATTGATTGCCCATTTATCCATATAGCACCCGGATTTTAATCCCTACTTTCTATTAACATGCCACAAAAAGAAAATTATAAATGGAAACTTGAGAAAACAATAAAAGAAACCCACTCCCAACAACCATTTTGATAACGGGTTCGTTATGAGTAACCCAACCCGCGATCAAATTTCCCTCAAGATTATCACTCGGGCCATACCACCGACGTACCCAGCCCATATCCGTGTCCCATAAATACAAAAGCAGAAAATTGCACAATGGTGGTGATGAAATCCACACAAATGGTGACGCCAGGAATCAACACGTTGTAAATTAATATAATAATAATAATACAAAGAATGTGTCTACAACCACTTTTGTAAATTAATATGATGATAATAATGAAAGGCATTACTAAATATGAACCGGTGAATTGGAAGTAAACTAACCTTACTTATACGTTCTTTTAACCTGATTTAAAGGAATTCTGTTTCAGTTTTTATAACCCATCTCTTCACCTGTAAACAAAAACGTCATTTTTAATGAGAGAATGTACTGAGTTAAGAAATCACATAATTTGTCAAACACCAAAACATCAAATTTTCAGAAAAAGCAAACGTATATTTAAAATAAACAACTTAGGAGGTTTTATGCATTATAAATTAGACTTTAATCAAATGACATACAAACTCTGTTGGCATTTACAAAGTACTTGACTATAAAAAGTAACCAGAACAGACTCAAACATAACTTTTATTTAGAACATTAAACCTTATTGAATTCAAAATGTCCCAAAGTTATGGGATTGCCATTCGACCCGGAACTTCTACTACAAGAATACTTCCTCAATCATTCATAACATCAAACATCACTTCTTATTCTTGTTACACAAGTGAATAGTAAACATAATATCAAAGAGAACTATTCTAACCTTTTTATTTTACTAAACCCTTTAACCTCCCATGTGAGACCACAAGATAACTTCTAACTGCAAGTATAGCGTCAAGAAAGCCCATCAGTGTTTTGCGCAGTTTTTCTCCTTGGTTTCATCATCACTCGAGTCTGTAGGCTGAATCATGACCCTGTAGCTTGTAGCTGCAGAACATTGACATAGATTGTTTAAAAAGTTGGACATAATATCATTTTACGAACAAAGATAAGTTAAAAAACAAACCTGATAGCGGGATATGTAAGAACCGTTGCAATACTTTTAGATATTGCACCTAACAAAAAGGCAGGGAAGGCCAAAGGTGACTCGGTTAAGTCACATTTCCTGTTTTTTTAGTTTCCCGTCTAAAAATTTTTGCTTCCGCTGATAAAATATCATGTGCTACATACATAATGTGCATATCACAATGTAAAAAAGATTGAGATTGTCGTGGGATATCATAATGGTGCCAAACAAGTTATTTAGTGACAAGGGAGTTAGTTCTGCATTTTGAAGGTTTGTTGCAAGCAATTTGTTAAACCGCCACTGCCCATTCATGTCAAGCGACACGAAATCAGGCTATCCAAACATGGAGAGTGCAAGCAAATCGGAAACAAAGTGTTTATTTACAGACCACGACTCTTTGGCAACTCCAATGACGCCTAGAGGAGAGATGTTTGGGTTAGCCCCGTGTTCATTTAATTGGTTGCTTATTAATTTTGTCGGGTTGAGGCTTGAACTAACCTTAAAAGTCAAAATCCAACATTTGATCAGTTTCTGTAAAAAAGATTAATTCTTGTTGTGTTAGAGAAGTCAACTGGTTATGTTCTTCATGTTTAGGTTGACCATCTGCAACCAGGAAAACGCCAAACATAGGCGTATTAAGCACGAAAAACACTATACATTAGCATGAAAAAGCACTATATAATTTTAAAAGGGTTCCAATACCGTGGTTTGGAATTGAATTATGTATGTAAAAAGTATCCTATAAGTTGTGAATTACATTTTTACTTATATAGTAGTCTATTATTTTAAAGATAAATACGGAGTAATACATATCCCTAGAAGATACATAATATTTAGATGACTACAGCACCAAGATAAATGATAGATTTTTTTTGTCTTAATGATGACTACAGCACCAAAATATTAGAGAATGATACATACAACTTTGCATACATGCATACAACATAAACTACAAATCAACTATCACCGGTTAGACTTGCTAGTGAATGGGATCGAGAATAGTAATGTTAATAAACCGGATTACCCCTGGACCAGACTGTCCCATTTAAAGCACACGACTGATTACCGTAGAACTAAAATTTAGAAAAAAAAAACAAAAACAAAAAAAAAAATAGTTAGATACTAACCAAAGTCAAACAGTCTTACAGTCCTATTCAAAATATATGACCTATTACCCCTAGACCTCCATTTAAAAAAAAATCGGCAACAGTTAAAATCCCTAATTTAAACAAGTTCATGCCAACATGGTTATTTAAAAATAAAAAATAAACCAACTTGGAAAAACTAATTTAAAACCAAACCATTTAAAAACAGCTTCGTGTTTAAAATCGAACCGTAACACGAACAAACATATAATCTAACATGTATATTTATTATATAAACCTCCACATCTAATAATTATATTACAATGAAGGTTTGTAAAATAAAAGTTTTGATAAAAATGTTACCTGACCCAAATGGCTTAATTCTTGGCATCTCAGAAATATGTCATTGTGAACGAGGACTGCTATTACTTAATTATGAAAATAATAAACAGAAAAAGAAAGCATCATGCTTCTTAATGCCGGTGGCACTTGTCATTTTTGTCAAACAATTCAACCATTCTGCACATTCTCGGTGATTCTCAGAAGCAACATATTCACCGCTGGCCTATTTTATTTAATGAAAGAACGTTATTTGTTATATAACAATAACATATGGAAGCCAAGAAATAATCAAGTACCTTTATCTATTACTGTGTTCGACTGGGCTGGTGCATTTGTGTGCCCATTTACATATCCAAGAGAGAGCTCGTTAAGACTCTTGATGACAGAATCTATATCATTTCCACTCTTTTCTAGTGCTTTTTCACGAAGCTAAAAACACAGTTAGGGCTTTCCGGTTAGAACATCTGTTAGGATAAAAGTGATGCAATATAAGAGTATTACACAAGAAGCTTGTCATAACAAAATGTAATTACCGAAATATTCACAAAAACATTATCCGGTCCACTTAATTTACTAATTAGAAAGCCCTAGTCCGCTAATATGTTCCATTGTACAACGCGATACAACAATTTTTGCACAACATAATATATCTAACACCTAATGCAATGTTTATTTTCAAAATACACAAATTTAGCCAAACATATGATGTATAAGAAAAAAAATTAGATAATCGGGTAGGCTAATCAGCTGATTCGGGGGGTTTTTCCAAAAAAAATTATACATATTAAACTATTTTGTTCAAAATGGACTTACGACACCTTGTGTTTACTAAAGTCAACAAAGTAAACATACAATTAGTAATAATCTCAGCGAATACGAACAAAGGCATGCTCGTGTTCGTTCATGTAAGTTTACACGGGCACGGACATGACAACAGTAACATGGCATTTAATAATGAACCAGTGGAGCAATGGAACCAGGCCTCCCAAATGTAAACATAAATAATTATAAGTGATGTGATAATAGAGAGTTGAGTAAATGTGGAACCACGATCTATCTTTAGTCTTTAGTATACGTTTTTCAATTCACCCACAAACAAAGAATTCATATAAGCATTGATTCATAGTAGCAACCTTTTGGAAAATTATTTCTTTAGTCTTTATTAATTTGTCAATCTCTAAACTTCTAAGTTTTGGGACAAAGATGGATTCTAGTAACAGATCTGCAAAAAAAGACACCTAATCATTTAAAAACCAGATTACCAGTGAAACTAACATAACCACAATAACAAGCCAATCCCACTCTAATCAATTATTCAATCAACCACAACTAATAGCAGCATTGATTATCAATACCTAATCATGCAACATATCTACAAAATTCAGAACCTAATTATTTAAACACCAGATTACCATAAACAAAGAATTCTTATTAACATTTCACATATGAATCACAGTTTGGATATCTAAATCACATAAGATTTTGTTACAGGTGTTCTATGTGCAGGCTGCAAAGACAATAGAGACCCAATCCGTAATATCAATTTTCTTATATAGATCACCAAATCATATACCCTAAGAAAAATTAACCTAATTATCCACCAATAAGCCACAATTAAACCCAATTTAAAAGTGAATTAGGTTCAAATCAGGATTAAATCAAGAGAATATGAATAATCAAGAATCATGGGAATTATAATACAAAGGAAGAGATAACATACCTGATGTAGAGTCTAAGTGATGAAGAATCTCGTGTTGCTGTTTGCATTATATTACATACAAACTGACAAAAATTAAAAAAAAATTGATTGAAGAATTGATTGGTTGTTGAATAAGAAATTGATTGAGGAATTGATGGTATAGGTTGTAACGTATGAAGAGAGAAGGAGAGGCATTAGAAGATAGTATTGAAGTGGCCACCGGAGTGATTGAAGTGGCAGCCGGAGTTGAAGTGGCTGGCATGGTTGGAAGGACGGTGAGGTTAGGGTAATTAATATCGTTAAGGTTGCCTATATGTATTATTATAATTAATGTAGTATATAATTCCAAGGAATATTTAACTTTTTTAGAGTTCCTAAATGATACCAACTATATATATACAGAGGAGGGTTATTGTAACAAGAAGTAGTTTCCTATGAAGACTAGGAATAAATCATAGCCATTGAATCATGTTAATCAATGGTTGAGATTTAAAATTACCAATAACCGACATAGTTTCCTAGAGTTACTCTTTCATCACTATAACCAACATAGTTTCCTAGAATTGTTCTTTCATCATAGTTTGTAATGCCAAATGTCAAAAAATTGTTGGTTCTTGCCATTCTTAGGAAACTCTTTATTCTTATTTAAACCCTTATATATATATATATATATATATATATATATATATATATATATATATATATATAGGGGAAGGTTAACGTATAAATGAAATTAACGTGCTAAACGTGAGAATCAAGTAGCGTAATTATATATACAAGTAAAGTAATTATGTAATTACATCATAACGTGAAAATCAAGTGAAGTAATTATATATATAAGTAGAGTAATTATGTAATTATATCATAAAGTAATTATCATAGAGTAATTACGTAATTACTCTACTTGTTTCTCACGTTTAGCACGTTATTTTCATTTGTATTTGATCCAAACCCTATATATATATATATATATATACTAGACATGTGCCCACACGATGCGGCGGGTAACGAAAATCATAGTAATCATGTAACAATTAACGAACAACGTTTGAACCAATCATCACCTTTGGTCTGTCGATTTCCGAATGTTTAAAGCATAGCAAAAGTTTGTTTTACGGTTTATACAAAAAATTGGTCATATAAAACCGGACCGGAATGTCGACTTATTATTGAAGCTTAATGCGTGTAATCAAACCATTAGTAACGATTCAGTTTAAAGTTTCAAAGGTTTAGTTTCGGTTCTCAATAACAAAAAAATCGAACCAACGGTTTGGCTCACGATATTACTTGGAAAACCGTTAAAAAACCGAATTGTGAACATCCATACGTAATATGTTAAAATTTTTTATTTGAAAAGTTATAGCAATATCATACCCAAATTAAAGACAGCAAAATACTCATTTTTATGATGCAATTTTTTATAAAAAATATTAACGCATGAAAAACTTATGGCCGTTGGCAAATCGTTGGTGGGAAGTTATTTACATTTAAAATTAAAAGGAAATATGGGTAAAGATAAAGGTTCAAAGTAGTAATTATTTTTTTAAATTTACAAATGTTGAGTAAAGTTGCGGGGGGCAATATTGTAACTATTTTAAGACATATTTTTTAATTGACAAGTATGTCCTTGTCTTGGATGCTATGTAAGATGTATCTTAAGCAATAAAAATTATAAATTACTTAAAAATGGGTGTCTTAATTTACCCTTGTTTGATGTATTATATATAGTATATGTATATATATATATATATATATATATATATATATATTTAGGGGAGAGTTATTCTAAAAAGTTGTTTCCTAGGAAGAGTAGGAATAAATCATAGCCATTGGATCATGTTAATCAATGGTTGAGATTTAAAATTACCAATAACCAACATAGTTTCCTAGATTTGTTCTTTCATTATCATTTGTAATGCCAAATGTCAAAAAATTGTTGGTTCTTACCATTCCTAGGAAACTCCCTATTCTTATTTGAACCCTTTTATATATATATATATATATATATATATATATATATATATGGGGAAAGGATCAAGAGAGAACTTCTTCTTAAAGAGAAAACTAGAGAACTAATATTAAATTATTTTTAATTTAATTTTAAAATTTTTTTTTAACTTTTTTTCTTTCATCCTTCTTATAAGTTGTTATTCTTCACCATAAAAAAATATAAAAATAAAAAACAATTAAAAAAAACTCGTTGTAATGCATATATGCAATACATCGACTTTTTTTAATGCATATGTGCACTAGTGTATATTTTTATATGTGCAATAATTTTGATTAGCATATATGCAATTGTTTGTATTGTATATGTGCAATAGTGTTATATTATATATAAAAACAAAAAAAATCGATATGGTGCATATATATATTAGTGTTGTATTACATATACGCGATAGTGTGTATTGCATACAATTATTAGTGTTGTATTTGCATATATTCAATAGTGTATTGTATAATGCAGTTGTGTTGTATTATATGCAATAAAACACTATTGTATATATGCAATAGGCATTAGTGCACATATGCACTACACCGACAAATGTTGTATTATATGCAATAAAACACTATTGTATATATGCAATAGGCATTATTGCACATATGCACTATACCGAAAAGTTGTTTTATTATTATTCTTTTTAGTAACATTATCATCTTATTAGAAGGAGGAAAAAAAAATCACAAAATATTTTTTTTAAATAGTTAAAAATAATTCTTTACTAGTTCTTTAGTTCTCTCTTTAAAAAGAGTTCTCTTTAGATCACACACACACACACACACACACACATATATATATACACAACACCATTACACCCTTAAAATAAAAACACACAATTTACTAATTGGGCATAACATGCCATAAAACACGCTCATTTTGTAGCCCCTCCACTATACATCACCTATGTTGAGGTTGTAAAACAACCCGACTTTCTTGTAATTAAGCGAAGAATATTGTTTGGGTTTATTTGAATGGTATTGTCTTATTATCTATTTCATCTCAATAATTGTTCGTTATTCTAGCATCTTTTCTTAGACATTAAAGTAGACCTGTGATGCTGTGTTGCATAGTGGGAGAGGGAGTAACTCCATACATTGCATACCTCTCTTTCAAGTTTAATATAAGAAACAGTGGCGAACATACTACAAGGGGAGGGGTAGCCTCCGCTACGTCTCAACTTTTTACCGGTAGTTTAAAAAAATTTGGCCGATTTTCGTGTTTCGTTACCGCTAGAAAAAATAACGTTACCGCAAAGATTTTAAACCCAACCAATCTATGTTATAAACCCAATCAAAAGCCAAAGCCAAAAAAAAAAAAACCCATTAACCCAACTCAACCCAACCAAACCACCTTTCACCACTTCACCTATCCATTTACAACAAAAAAAAACAGTAGCACTATAGCAGCGCAGCTCAGCTCCACACTCCACACTCCACACCACCGCCGGCGCACCTCCACGGCTCCACACCACCCGCCGGACAACCACCACACCAGTCACCTGTCACAACCGGTCCACAATTACCGCCCACAGGTAAGATTTTTCAATTTCTTGTTTAAATAAAAATTAATTTAGGATTTATGGTTTAGGTTTAAACTGGAATTGAATAGGTACTTTGAATTTTGTTAGGTTATTGATTATTGAATATTGGTTATTGATTATTGATATTGGTTATTGATTATTGATTATTGATATTAGGTTTTTGTTTCAAAACTTTGAATCTTTGAAGATGAGTAAACAAGCTCTTATTAGCAACCTTTTTAAACGTCAAATAAAAGAAAACGATGACATTGGTTCATCTTCACCAAGTTTAAATACTCCAACTTCATGTTCAAATATGGTTGATAATTTTCAAGAAAATGAAGATATCGGTCCAAGTTCAAATATTCCTTCGACTTCAAGTCCTTCAATACGTTAAAAATCAATTTGGATGATCTTCCTTCGGATCCCACCGATATACCACCTATTACTAGTTATCATCCTAATCAAATAGATGACGTAAGAAGAGCATATCTTGTTTAAAAAGCTTTTCAACCACGAGGTCATAACTTTAAATGGTCAAACTATTCTAGTGGCCGGAGACGTTTTAATGTCAAATGGTTTCATAGATATGATTGGTTGGAGTATAACACTAAACAAGAAAAAGCGTATTGCTTATGTTGTTACTTGTTTAATGGAAGTGTTGGTAATCAAGGTGGAAGAGAGGTTTTTGTTAGTGGAGGCTTTTTTAGTTGGAGTAAACCGGGTTCCTTAAAGGAACACATTGGGAAAGATAATAGTGTTCATAATAATTCGATGCAAAAATGTGACAATCTTTTGAACCAAAAGCGATTTGACAAGATGTTGGCAGAAGTTACATCTTTTTGTGAAAAAAACAAGATTAAGATGTTAGATATGGAGGAATGTTATGGTAATCAAAGAAACTGGAAGTATGTCATTACTAATCGACATCATTTTAAGGTTGAAGTTTTTAACACGGTCTTGGATATGAAAATTCAAGAACTTGGAAATAGATTTAGTGAGGTCTCAACTAGTTTGTAAGAAAATATGTCGGGTTTTTATCCTTGTGATTTGTCAGGTCCCCGATTTCAGGTAGATCTTACTCTAATCAAGTCATAACTCACACAAATAGATGTGTCAACAAGGGAGTTAATGACAGGTTGCTATATTTAGAAATATTACCGTTTATTAAAGGCGGAATCAATAACAAACGATGTGGTTGCTAAATAGTAATCAAAGGTAACTAACACAACCAAGATTCACTCAAAAGATATCCATTTATATAATGTTCATCATACAAAGGGTAATCGATTTAGGGTTTCTTGAAGGGAAAGTTTATCTGTACGAATTCTAAGACAGCCGTCACTCTTAAGAAATATTCTTTCTTTCCGAAAAGTGTAAAGGCTAGAATCCGTCAGAGGCGTGCCCTAAATTATTTTTATAGGCCTGCCATCCTAGGACAGCTGTCATTCCTTCTTGAAACCCCAAATGATAATACATATTCAAGATTACATATTCAGAATTATTCTAAGTGTAAAACAAGTCTTCCGGGTAGGCATTGCAGCAATATTGACTTTCCGAGTAGGCTGTGTGCTCTGCCATTCTTCAGGACTTGGTAATCATAGAAGTGTGCCCGGGATCAATTTCCTAGTAGACTTTACTTGAAGAGTATTTTACAAAATAAAATACTCACCGGGTAGACTTCAATCTTCTTGACTTTGCCAGAATTTGCCCGACAAACCCTTACGAGCAACCTTGTTCTTCAATGGTCCCTTTCAAGTCTTTGCTAGAAAATAACTTATTAGCAAAGTGTACTCGGCAACACTGTTCCTTGCTAGAGTTGAACTTTGCCCGATGTTACTTAGAGATATTTCATTAAATCATCAAGCCTACTTGGACCACTGTATTATTAATGAATACCTTGCCCAGTCTTCCAATCATTTGGCTTCATGAGCTTGGTTAGCCAAAAGCTTACTCGAAAGTAAATCATATTTGGCTATGAAGAACAGACTTTCTTGATATAGTGATCCTTGCCCGGATTGGCATAAACTAGTGAACCATGCCCGGTAATACACCAATTTGCAAACCCTGCTCGGATATCCACTAAAGAAGACTTCTTGAAGATAACCTTGCCCGATAGACAAAATATCATGCCCGGCTAAGTAAAAGCTTGCTTGGAGGTCTAAGGAGTGCCCGGATCCATACTTAGCAAATTCTAAGGAGGTTGAGAAGATTCCAATCTTCCATATATCTTACTTAGGTCAAATATTTGACTCAACAATCTCCCCCTAGATTGGAACACCTCATCTGACCCAAAACATTTCTAAGGTTACTTACACTTAGTCAAAAATACACATCAAATTAAAGTCAAATTACATATTCAACAAAACATAGACAAATTACATAATCAAAATTCTGTCCGAAGACATTACATTACAAAGCCTAATCTAGGAATCTTGTCTCTTTATTGCATTGTGTGCGGCTTGTCTTCTGTTGACTGTTACTGATGCAGATCTCAGCCTAAAGATGACAAGGATTTGGTAGTGAGTATGACTTTCTGGTATGACCGAATCCCTTATATCCATCAGATCTTCATCATGCAAGTAAGTCAAGTCTTCATCTTTCTTGATTATCCCTAGTACTCTTCCATCAGAGTTTCTCAGCAAGTAATGACCAACATCTTCTTTGTATTCAACTTCAGTTATAATGCCATTTCTTTGAATTGTGTAGTTGGGGCGTGTCATTCTTCTTTCCAGACTGATGCATGTGTTCATGTTTGACAAGGTATTTCTGTCTCTGACATTCATATTGTAGTACCTTTCAGCACTGTCCATTCTCTTCAGCTTTTCTGTCTTTCTTGACCTTTGAAGTTGGATTGTTCTCCAGCTTCTTTTCTCCTTTAGGAATGGAAATCCCTTATCAGCTTCCTCTTTCAGAAATTTTGACAGATCATTTATTTGTCGTCCATCCATCTTATTTCTGTTTCTGTAATCATACAACCTGAGGGTGACCATTCTTTCTAGTTGTTCTTGAGAATATTCATAAAAATCACCTCTCACAACTATGTCCCTCAGTTGTCTGCTTTCCATTATTACTTTCAAAGTAACAGAATCATAGTAGAGTTCTCTTGGAAGATCCACATCTGATTGTGGTCTTGTTGTTCTTTATGGTTCAGATCTACTTGATTCACCTCTGCTTGATGAGGCATGCAACCTTGAAGTAGAGGGCCTGGTTGGAATAGACTTCTTGGGTTTTCCAGGCCTTAAATTGAAAGTGTTGATGTAGATTGCCTCTACCATTTCAGGTAGAAGGTTGGCAAGCTCAACAAGGTCATGTCCTGCTTGTTCATTAAGGATCAACATCATTTTGTCCAACCCAGGATTGTTTGACAATCCTGCAGGTACAAATCTTCCAGCAACAAAGCTTCTGGGGTTCTCTCCTTCCCTCAGAGCCTTTTCCCAATCGGCCTTTTGAATAAAGAAAAGTTCTTTCAAGTATTCCTTTTCTAAGGCATTAAAAGAGGCTTCATCCATTCCCCTCTGATTTATCATTATTCCCCTTAAAATATTGATCATCTCTTCATTCTCCCAAGGAACAATGGGTTCATCTTCAGGTTCAGGTTTGACTTCTTGTGGGGTTGGGGTTTCAACTGATCTGACTTGTTCTTTTAATTTCTCCCTCAAAGTTTGAATTCTTCTTTTCTTTGCTTCAGGTTCATCAGATGGTTCAGACTGCTTGGTGGAGATCTTAGTTTGTAACCTTTTCAACTTTTCTTTTCGTTTGAGTTTATTGTATTGGTCCAACACTGATTCTCTTGATAAGTTCTCAACTATCTCAGGCTTCACCCCTTTCTCCAGCAACTATCCACACATACCTCCAAACTTCTTTTTCAGAGCTTCCATCTTTTCAATCTTTTCATTCTCTCTGACACACTTTTCTATCACCTTTGCTCTTTCACTATTGTAAAGATCTTGAAGTTTGTCAAACTTGAAGTGAGTTAGATCTTTTTCTGAATAACCATGTCTTCTAAGGTATTCTCTGTATTTCTGATCATCTCTGTTCTTTTGTTGCATAGCTCTTCTGATCTTGTCATTTTCTTCAAGTCTTTTATTCAATTCATCATCATTCATTTGAGCAACACTCTCAAATTTTACACCAAGTGCCTTCTGCTTCTCAATCAATGGATTCTTCTTTTTGGCATCTAACAGACTCTGCTCAATGTTATCCCTTTGTTCATCAGTCATTGTCACATGTGGGGATTCAACATTAGCAGTCTTAGCACTTTTTCCTTGATTATCATTGTCATTATCATCAGACTCATCCTCCTCCTCAGTTGAGTCATTTACTGCATCAATCTTGGGCTCATCATAGGGTGGATGATCTGGATTTGGTTCACTTCTAACAGGCACATCAGGAACACCTTGAACCTTTTCTCCTGGTTGCATGGTTTGCAATGGGACTGCCCTGATTGGGATTGCATCATCTTCAGGAGTTTCTACAAAATATTTGTTCTTTTCATCCCACTTGCCTTTCTTTGCAGATCTTTCATATTCAGACTTCTCATTTTCCCTCTTTCTTCTCTCATAGATCTTAGCAAATCTGTTGACTTTCTCAGCAAATTGTTCATGTAGTTTTGAAAGTCTTTCTTGTTTCTGTTGAAGTGTTTCTTGAGATTGAGTCATTTTTTTTCCCTTTCAGACCAGCTGTCAGTTGGATTTTTCTCCATATCTTCTCTCACTTGCTCAGTCCATTTTTTGGCAGCCATAGAAGCAAAAGACTCACCAATTTCTTCTTCAAACCATCATTTAAGTATTCAAATTGGTTGGTTCAGCAGTTTCATTTGTTTTCTTTTCAGGTTGAAACTTGCTTACCACCATAGCTAATGAGTTGTCTACTTCCTCAACTCTTTTCATCATAATCAATGCCTCTAAGACAATCTGATCCTCAGCCTCACCTTCATTTAACATTTTAGCAACATTGGCTTGAGAAATCAACACTTCCTGCTCTGCCAACTCTTGAGGAGTCAAGGTTTGGGCCAGTATCTCCCTTTCCCTTATTTCTCTCAAAATATTTTCTTGTTTTGTTAAGGCAGCAACAGAAGCCTTAGCATCATCTCTAAACAAAACATCTTTCTCAGGAAAAGCCTTAACAGGCTCTTCTTATGTTACCTTTTCTTTACCTTTATCCATTCTTTTCTGCACTTCTTCCTCTTCATCTGTTTGTTGATAATCATCAATTTCTTTCTCTAGCGCTTCTAGTTCTGGATCATACTCTATAGTCTTGGAGTTTTCTGTTTGTTCAGTTTCTGGTTCAGTTAGTATCAGCTCCTCAGTAGCAGCATCTTCCTCATTCATTACCTCAGTATGTTCTTCAGTCTGAATGTCAGTTAAGACATCAGTTGCCTCATCAGTAACATCCACATTTTCTTCATCATTTGTCTTTTCAATTTCATTTCCTGTCTCCTCTTCATCCTCTTCTCTCCATATTACATTCATCACTTCATCATAGTTCTGTTCTCCTACATCTGATTTATCAGCTTCATATTCATCATCCTCCATTCTCCTCTCCTCTCTATCCTCATCCTCATCATCATAGGCATTCAAAGTCAATTTCAAACCATCCACAGGAGTTTCTACACCTGTTTCCTTGTTAGTTTCGACAATCATAGAGTCAGTTGGCTCATTTACATTCTCCCCCTGTTTTGGGGCAGCTGAGGTCTTCTCAACCTCCTGTTCCAGGGTTTGAATTTTCATCATAGCCCGGGCCAACTGATTCATTAACATCACATTCTCCATAGTCACATCCTCATTCCTCTTCTTTAACTCAACATTTCTTCCAAAAAATCCAAATTTCTTTGGAATAAGTCTGTGCCAGTATGTGGGGTTGTAGGTGGTGATGTAGAGAAGGGTTCATATTCAGGTTGTTCTTGTGTTGTGGTTTGAGTTAGGAAAATGTATTGTGGTGGTGATTGTGTATGGGGTGGGATTGGAATAAATGGATCAGAATGAATTGGGCTAGTGGTTGGTGGTGTCTGCTGTGTTGGGGATATATGGGTTGATGTTTCAGGCTGGCTTATGGTTAAGGTTTGGGGTGGGGATTGAGTGGTTTGGTGTGGTGGAGTTTGTGGTGGTGATGGTATAATGGGTTGGTCAATGGGTAGTGGTGATTGAGGTGGTGTTGGAATAGGTTGTTCTGGTTCCTCAGGTTGCTCCCCCTGATCAAGTGCGCCAATATCCATGGCTATTCCATCCCCTCCT
>NW_027503431.1:0-41936 GCF_021521415.1 Bidens hawaiensis
CATTTCATTTCTTTGTCTATTTTATTATGACGTCAATTCCATTCCCTCATTCATTCAATTATACCATACCAAACAGACCCTAAGATCTCAAGCCTTAACCATCACCAATTCACCCATATGTTATTGAACCAAAAGGTCAACTGCAAGTAATGCACGGTTCATTGAGTGTAAAACCGAGTTATATAATATCCTTTAGTTAGTCACCCAAAAATATAATCGGGTTGGTTTTTCGAGTTATATTAGTTATTTTAACCATGCTATACTAACTCATATGGTGTAGTAACGATACTAAAGTTTTTTCATATCCTGATCAAGCATACTATAGCTATACTTATACATAAGATAAAATGGATACGAGGGGCGGCCCTGAGGAGAGGCGATGCGGACACCTGATCAGGACACGTTTTTTTTAGGGCTCAAAAATTTTTAAAAAAATTCTAATATTATCTTTATTTTTTAGAATACCTGGACACTTAAGCTCACTGTCATAATAAACTCATTTCAATAACATGATTTTGCTAATCGTTATGTATATAGCTATAAATTCAAGCGTTATTTTAAAAAAATAGTTTACATTATAGTTTGTTAAGGCCTAAAAGACATTTTTTCTTTGTCTGAATCAGGGAACGTAAATTCTCAAGACTGCCATTACTGTTAGATACATATTTGTATACTTAATGCTTTTTTGCATTTAATGTGTAATAATGTGACTATTTACTTACCCTTTTGTAACTTGTGATGGTTTAGCTAACAACTATTTATAGTTTTATATTATTTGAAACTGAACATAGTCCCTTTTAGTTTTATTATTTATTTATTATTATTAGTTATTTCTTTTTGGAAAACGTAATTACCGTTAGAGCATATTATCATAAAATAAAGTGTTAGCTAATATAATAATTATAATAAATCATTTACCTTATCTGAGTAAGTGCGTGTATCAGTTTATCAAACTAAATGATTATTAACAAAGTTGGGATCCATGATACATACATACTTATGGAGCTTTAACTAGAAAAATAATATAAAAAATTTATTTTTAGTGTTCTTGTCCACTTTAAGGTTTTAAGGAATAAAATTACTACTTTTTAAACTTAAATTAGTAAAAAGTTTTTAGGATTAAGAATGTAAAATAATATATAATAGTTAACCTAGAAAGCAATTTAAATGATGTTTGTAGACATATACTTTAGGTTTTAAGTGTGTATCTAATAAGAAATCAACAATAAAAATATAATAAAAATATGGACTTTAATATGATACCTTAAAGGCAATATTACAGTCAAATCATCAACATGCTTTTATACTGTTATAACACATATGAATGTTTTACCGACAAATAGCAACAAGCATGTTCGTCGGGTGATATGTATATTTTCATAAAGCAAACTAATGGTTTTCCGTCACATAAATAAAACATTTTGCATTAATAACATTTTCTTTTACTATCAAAGCACTGATGAATATTTTTCCGTCACATAGCAACAAACATGTACGTCGGGTGATATGCATATTTTGAAAGTTCTTGCTTGTGCAAAAAAATAAATAAATAAATAAAACATTTCAAGTGAATAGTTACTGTGAAATAAAAGATCATTATAATTAAAATCTGAAACAATATACAAAATATGTTTAATAAATAACAAACTACGTAAGGAATCTTCCCACCAATGATCATTTGCTACTGATAAAGACCTACTAGTTACTACCAACATGTTACTTCTATTGAGTTAGTTGATGTAAGAAGATAAAGATTTGATGAAGGTTTTGTATTATTTATTTTGTATTTGTCACTTAAAAACTCGCTAATTATTGTAATTTATGTTTTGCTAATTCATAGGGATTTGTTAGTTAGTATATAGCTTAAGAATTGTATTCAAATTGTAACCCATCATTTTCTTGATACATATATTTTTTTCTTAAAGTTCTAGTATGGTTAAACATAAACGGTTAATCTTAAAATATAATGTTCATATTCAACAAGTCGTATCGTCTTCTCCTTGGATCAATCGATCCATTTTTGGTCCTTGATTCAGATCCTACAAGTGATAATTCCCAAATAAAGATTACAGTTCATCAAATTGATTTATTTTCCTTGTTCTCTACCTTAACTTTGTTAGTAGCAAGTACCCTCCGATGCTTATTCCTCATCGACAACAAGTACTTGTCCGTAGGAACTCCTTTAAGTAGTTGTGTAGCATCATACCCAAAGATGCATTTTCTAAATGAAACTTACGCCAATGATGCATACCATTGTCCCCCATATTCTTACGTTTTGAGCACTATGTACCATTACTTTCCATATTGGCAAACATGGAACCATATGCCATGTCCAAAACCAACCTACATTCTCGTACTCCTTTGACGCAACATGCATTGCCGATTTTAACTCTAATGCAACCAATTTCAACAAACTAGTTACCATTGCATTGGTGCATATGAGGGATATATTTCCAAGCTATGTTTTACTAAGAAACATGTCAACAAAGATCATTTTCAAAGATTGTAAAGAAACTTTTGCCAATTATGTGCACCATAGGTTTCCCAACTTGTGTGTTTTGAGAGCATAAGTGGAAATCATTTTGGGATACCCATATATATAGCTTTAATATTCCAAAACCAAACATCCGAGCATTAATTGACCATATGTTTCTAAAGACATTGAAACCATTTTGGGGGACTAATGTGCCCTAATATTCGAAGACCATCCATTCGAACACCCTGATGACATTGCTACCAGCACATACGATGCATGACCAATTGTGCAAAAACGACCTACATTCTTGTAACCTTTTAGGATGCATATGGCTATCTTAGTTTGAGATCACCAATTCCAACAACTATCTAGTTAGCACTACATTTGCACATAAGAGGTATTCAACTTCACATTTGATAGTGTCGAAGCACGAAATGGAATCTGACCTGACTCATGACGGAGCTTCCACGGATTTCGAGATGAATGAACCGCATCCTGGTCTGCTGATCCTCTCCTCCGGCTGCTCGCGATCTGCAGTGGCGTTTTGGGGGTGTGGAGGTGACCGCTAAGAGATCTTCAAGATCTCTTGTTCACAGACACAAAAACTGGTGGTGGCACCTACTGAGCATGACCCCATGATAAGGAGGTGAAGACCTCCTTTTATAGAGTCTCATGGCCACCATCATGATACCCTAATAGGCCTAGCCCAATTAGGGCTACCTCCACAAACCTCCTCAGCCCAATAACAAATGTATTAGCCCATATAATAAAACAAACCAAATATAATAAATTTAGGATTGTAAACCGGGTTTAATACCATACCCCTACAAGCCCCCCCAAGTCCAGCGTTGCTCCTGGGCGCGCAAGCGCTTAGGTGGAGCGTTGGACTTTATAAGGTGTTAGGGCGGTTTTTTCCCTTTTATTCGGCCTTATCTTTATTGTCTTGAGTCTGGGAGATTTTCTCCATGATGGTGACGCGTTGTGATCCTTAAGATAATGGTGGTGTCGAGTTATAAGGATAATAAAGCTTTGCGCGCGAGAGGCGTCTTACGAGCTGAGAAATAAAGCATGCGCGCGAGAGGCGTCTTACAAGCTGGGTAATAAAGCATGCGCGCGAGAGGCGTCTTACAAGCTGAGCAATGAAGCCTGCGCGCGAGTGGCGTCTTACGAGATGAGAATAATAAAGCCTGCGCGCGAGAGGCGTCTTACGAGCTAAAAATAATAAAGCCTGCGCGCGAGAGGCGTCTTACGAGCTAAAAATAATAAAGCCTGCGCGCGAGAGGCGTCTTACGAGCTGAAAATAATAAAGCCTGCTCGCGAGAGGCGTCTTACGAGCTGAAAATAATAAAGCCTGTGCGCGAGAGGCGACTTACGAGCTGTAATAATAACTGAGCTGGCGCGTGAGGCGACTTACGAGCTGTAATAATAACTGAGCTGGCGCGTGAGGCGACTTACAAGCTGTAATAATAACAGTAGCCTGTGCGCGAAGCGTTTTACGGGTTGTAATAATAATGTAAACCTGCGCGCGGGGCGTCTTACGGGCTGTAATAATAATGGAAACCTGCGCGCGGGGCGTCTTACGGGCAATGAAAGTAATGATAATAAAAGCTGGCGCGTGGCCGACGGGTTTATGAGGATTCCCAACCTTCAAGTATGGCGGGGAGCCGTATGGAAAATTGAGGATTCCCAACCTTTAAGTATGGCGCGGAGCCGTATGGGAAATTGTGAGGATTCCCAGCCTATGGCGCGGAGCCGTATGGGAAATTGTGAGGATTCCCAGCCTTCAAGTTTGAGCTAAGACTCGTATTTTTGGGCTAAGGCCCTGACGTTTTAGAGTTAAGACTCGTCAACGCGTTTGAGCTTGGAGCTCACGCATGTATGTTTTACTTCGCTTTCTTTTTAATTTGATGTCAATATAATGTTGTCATATTGCTCAAATTAGTAAAAGGAAGTGCGAAACATGTATGCGAAAACTTGTATGCGGTGGCGCGAATGCAAAACTGCTGGGCGCTGTGGCGCAGAGTAATTGCCTGGGCACGCGCGCGCGACCCGCTGAGGCGCAGAGTAGTTGCCTGGGGCGCGCGCTGCGCGACCCGCTGAGGCGCAGAGTAATCGCCTGGGCGCGCGCGCGACCCGCTGTGGCGCAGAGTAATCGCCTGGGCGCGCGCGCGCGACCCGCTGATGCGCAGAGTAATCGCCTGGGCGCGCGCGCGACCCGCTGATGCGCAGAGTAATCGCCTGGGCGCGCGCGCGACCCAAAGGTTTTGAATATCCACATCAGGTAGGTTTTATGTAAAACCAACAGATCTGATAGGGTTTATAAACCTATGAATATGAGGTGTGGCTGCTGCTCGGACGAACCCAGATCTGAAAACCCAGATCTTAGGGTTTTCCTCAAAAGCTCATTTTCTTCCTGTTTCTTCCAGATCTGGAGGTATTTTCCAGGTCTGAAAACACAGATCTAAGGATTTTCCCCAAAAGCTTGGTGGTTTCCTCCTGCATCTTCCAGATCTGGAAGTATTTTCCAGATCTGAAAACATAGATCTAAGGGTTTTCCCCAAGAGCTCGGTGGTTCTTCCTGAGATTTTGATGAACGGATCGGAGGGCCGAGAAGAGAGGCCAGTGTGGTTCATTGCCGTCCCACGGATGGCGCCAATGTCGAAGCACGAAATGGAATCTAACCTGACTCATGACGGAGCTTCCACGGATTTCGAGATGAATGAACCGCATCCTGGTCTGCTGATCCTCTCCTCCGGCTGCTCGCGATCTGCAGTGGCGTTTTGGGGGTGTGGAGGTGACCGTTAA
The DNA here is from genome assembly GCF_021521415.1 of Bidens hawaiensis. Lineage (NCBI taxonomy): Eukaryota > Viridiplantae > Streptophyta > Magnoliopsida > Asterales > Asteraceae > Bidens > Bidens hawaiensis. The sequence goes on from NW_027503431.1 coordinate 5,282, forward strand.
GAGATCTTCAAGATCTCTTGTTCACAGACACAAAAACTGGTTGTGGCACCTACTGAGCATGACCCCATGATAAGGAGGTGAAGACCTCCTTTTATAGAGTCTCATGGCCACCATCATGATACCCTAATGGGCCTAGCCCAATTAGGGCTACCTCCACAAACCTCCTCAGCCCAATAACAAATGTATTAGCCCATATAATAAAACAAACCAAATATAATAAATTTAGGATTGTAAACCGGGTTTAATACCATACCCCTACAGATAGTTTTTACTTTTGAAATCATCGAATCAAACAAACATTAGGTGATACGAACGAACATTACCACCAAATAAAGATTAATAGTGAAGAGTGTGAATGAGAGAGCGTTCGAGAGTATTATAAGAAAGAAATCTGATTGATTGTTGGCGAACTGTGGTGGACCAAAGAATTTTCCTTTTCATGGGCGTCGGTAGATTTTTGGTGCTTGGACATTTATCAACTTAAGTACATATTTTATGGTTTGGTTCGAGTCTAATAGGATCAGACTATTTTGGAAGCTCAAAACCTATAATTATTCAAATTCGAACTCTCACTAACAGTTCCATGACTTCGGCTATGTAAATTAGTTTGGTTAGTTTTATATAACGATGTTGACTCGGCCGAGACAACTAGTTTTTATTGTTTGTAGGTTTTGAACCAATATATATTTAACTATAACACTTTCTCTAAACATGATAATTATGATTAATGAATATAACACATACGTATAATAACACATCCCTAAAATGAAAATATTAAAAAAAAAATTGTTGAACGAATTGTTCGATTTACACACTCGATTCCACATTTCAAACCCAAAGCCGCCTAACTAAACCACGAACAAATGTATACATACATACATACATACATACATACATACATGCGAAAGTACATTTTTTTAGTGAAATGTTACTTTTATTAACCAAAAATTATGAGATGTATACAGGCCTGGAAACGAACCGAACGTTCGGTGAACTTTTCATGAACCGTTGGACGGGAAATTCGTTTATGTTCGACGGGAAGTTCGTTTATATTCGTTTATTTAATAAACGAACGAACCCGAACAAAAAATTTGTGTTTGCTTAATTAAACGAATGAACATGAACACATGTTCCGTTCATTGATTTATCTTCATGAATGTTCGTTTATGTTCGATTATGTGTTAATAGAAATTAAATGTTTTTTTTATAAGTTATCTACTAAAAAGTTTTGTATTTGTTAATTTTTGTTCATTTATGTTTGTTTATGTTCATTTATGTTCGTTTATCTTTGTTGAATTATGTTAAACGAACACAAGTGTTCAATTTTAAATAAACGAACAAAAACTTGAATATTCGTTCGATTATGATTCGTTCCCGTTTAAAGTTAAATGGACGAACACTAACATACCCTTGTTCATATTCGTTCGAATTGTTTACATGCTTTTATTATTCATGTTGGTGAATATATCGGTTTCAATTCTAGGCTTTGCCGATTTTATTTGTGTTCGTTTCTGTTCGTGAACACATTCATTTCCTTAAACGAACACGAACATAAAATCTCGTTCGTGAACCGTTCATGAAAAAATTATTTCATTAACGAACGAACATGAACAAGGTCTTGTTCGTGTTCGTTCGGTTCGTTTACAGCCCTACAAGTACCAGATGTATATGTATACACCTTATCATGTGTGGGAAGGTACAAAGTTGTGCATTGAGATCTTGTACATTCCCTCTATAAAAATGTACTTTTAAAACTAGAGAAAGGTCCAAAGATGGGACTTTGTCACTTTGGAGTATTAAAATGAAGATGTTGCTACCAAAAATGGTATAGTGAAGGAAACTTTAGTTTACCAAATATGTCTACGGATCTGGATGCATGTTTGTAAAGCTGCCCAAGAATCAAAGGACTGATTCTATATTCCCTTTTAGATATATTACAATATTCATAATTATTATATTTTATTTAAAAACTATTAGTTCTATCATTTTCTTTAGTGTTGCAATCACGTAAACTGAAGGTAGAAATTAGGGATGTGAATTTCAGACGCGACATGAAAGCGACATGAAAATCATGAATTTGTGTTTAGTCAGCTTGCGAGTTTACTTGTTTAACCTACTTATTATTAGTATTATTATTATGTTTTATCACTTTATGTCATAAATTTAATTAGTTGGATATTGATGCTAAAGTATAAAACTTAAATAAATTGGCATAAGAATTTATAACTAAAATTTAATTGTGATTATATACATTTGTATTGTTTGCTCTAACTTTATAATTTTAAAGTATTAGCATATAAAAATAGTTAAATATAAATAAAGTTTCATTTAGACTTCCGAGTTAGCACATCATGCTCCATATTTAAATAGTTCAGCTTGTTTACACCGTTACTGTGAAATGTTAAAAATACTTAATTTGAATATATGTGATGATATATATATATATATAGGAAGATGATCAAGAGAAAACTCACCTTTAAAGAGAAAACTAAAAAACTCCTAAAAACTCTTAAAGAATTATTTTTAATTAAAAATAAAAAAATATTTTCAAAATTCTGTTTTAGCCATTATTCTTATATTTTCTTATATTTCACTCGAAAAATATAAAAAAATAAAATAAAAAACCGCTGTAATGCACATACGTATTACTGTGCGATACCGTTGTATTACACATGTGTATTACTATGTATTTTTGAGTTTAATAGTGTTTTATTGCATATATTCAATATTTGTGAATTGTATATGTGTAGTAGTGTTGTATTATATGAAAAAAAAATAATAATAAAATAAAAGTCAATGTGGTTCAGATGTGCGTTAATGTGTATTACACATACGTACTAATGTGTATTCGATGTGTGTATTAGTCTTATATTGCATATATACAATAGTGTGTATCAAATATGTGCAATAGTGTTGTATTACACATGCGCACTATACCGACGAGGTTACCGACAAGTTTTTTTTTTTTTTTTTTTTAACCAATAACAACATATAAAAATAATGAAAAAAAAAAGATACTTCAAAAAAAAAAATTTTAAAAAGTTAAAAATAGTTTTTTAGAAGTTTTTAGGAGTTTTTAAGTTTTCTCTTTAAAAGGAGTTTTCACTAGAACTCATCCATGTATATATATCTTTGTGCATATATGTGTGTGTTTGTATCATTGTATGTGTGTATGCATGCCTGCCATATGAAACTGCATAACTTGTGACCTGGATATCCATAATGCCTTGTTGCCTTCACTCCCACTTAGTTTTTTGTTTTCTTTATTATAAAGTTTCGTTAATAGCTTTGCCTTTCTCACTTTTCTTTTCTTGTTCGGGGAAAACATAGAAGGAGTTGGTAACCTACTATAAAATTATAAACTTAAGGTCCATAGATTAATCTTTCCCATACCTCTTTTGTTTGCGGTTCCATTATTTTTTGGTTGATTAATTTGTAGCAAGGGAGGCTTTTATGATTTTTTATTTATTGGGTACATGTTTATAGGTTTTTTGTTTCATAATTCAAATGATAGTTTTCCGAATCATATACTTTTATATTAAAGTATTTCATAGGTATATTAAATCAATAATTGAATAAGACCATAAACGTTTCTGCGGTATACTAGAAGTTCTAATATGTGAAGGATGGGAATAAAAGTTGTTCAAAAAAAACAAGATATTATTTGTATAGGGGTTGAACCATTACAAACGTTTAGTCATTGTTAACCGTTGACGGTTATAACTACTAGTAGTTACAGTAGTTACTTCTATTATACATGTGGAAAACATAAGTAAAAGACCCCTAAGCGGGTTGATCACTTAGTTTCGATTGATGCTCATTGTGCCACTTTTGAACTAAGTTGCATTTGATGACTAGCTACAAGTTGCCAAAAATCATCTAATCAAACTTACCATTTTTTATATCCGACTTTAGCTAACCATGCAAATCTGTCACATTTCCGATGGAGCATCTTCAATGTAACAAACCACATGGAGCTCATCTGGGGTGTTGCTCCTGAACCCCTACCAAGGGGCGTTGTCCCTTTGACCCGTGGGCTCCTTGATTCCCAAAATTACAATAGTGTTGGATAAGTATGTACTCCACACCTCATACTTGTAACAACGTATATTCCAATTCTTCCGTCATTGATGGTCAGTTATATTTCTTGTTTTTAAATGTTTTATTTTATTGTTTTTATTAAATTTTTCGTTAGAACTATGGTATTTCATACGTGTTTTTGATTTTCAAGTTATCGTACATTAAAGAAACATATTGGAAGCTTTTACATGCATGATATGAAGTCTAGGGAAGATCAGAGTTAATGCGCGCGTGCATCGGAGTAAAGAAATAAAAGAAAATGAAAAATCTAGAAATTCTGTCCTTAACGCGTCATGAAGACCCGAAGCAAATCCTTAGCGACACACAAAGCATGGAAGCAATTCCCTCATGCCGCTCGAGGGAATTAGAAATCAGAAAATAGGGGATTGACTATTTTGTGACCGTGATGCGCAAGGGACTTAAATATCGGCTGAGAAACCTAATTCGATTATATCTTCTATTTTCAACCCTATTTTGAATCATCTCTCCTCTCTGGCGTTTCTAGGCAATTCTGGACGATGATAGGAGCTTTCAATCACCTTCCAATTGATGTTTAGGGCCTTCCAATCATCCGTTGAAGATATAATGACAATCATGAGCGAATAGTTCATCCGAATCATTCTTGGGTGTAAAGTATTTATGCAACTTGATGTTTAGTGTTGTTGATTCAATCGTTCGATCGAAGGTTTATATCAATCATAGACGTTTGGTTTGACAAATGTGGAAATGCTTGCTTGTGTAGGGTTTGATATTATGTTCTAAGGCTATATTGCATGCTCTTGTTAGTTAACTAGTGAAGGAATTTCTATGCCGGTCCGGTTAATGGGTGGCTGCTGGTGTAATTGATTATGATTTTTTAGAAAACAAATTCATCAATTAGTTATCAAAGATTGTTTAGTAACATTAATAGGGCTGAACCGGGAGTGATTCTCTTTTCATTAATTGTTACAAATCGTTTAGGTGTTTACTTGTTTTCAAATCAAATTTGTTAGTGTGGTCAGTTTTTAAACATAATCTTCAAAATTACTTAAAATCAATTAATTGCAACATTGGCTACAGACTCTCGTGGTTCGACAGCCTATTTTCCCTAACAGGTTAAGTGAATAGGAAACATAAATCTATTATCTTCGAGTGGTCCCTTTGACACCGATAAGTCTTCACTAAGTCTTAATTACCCAATAAGACAAACTTTTAATAAGATTTTCTTATTTTGTAAGGTATTATTGAATTTTAAATGCCTCGTTGTATATATGACGAAAGTCTTTCGTCGCTAAATTTATAAAAACTAACTTATAATTTCCAACATTGAGTGTTCAGGGATTGTTAAAAGTTAATGTACAAATGTTTCTTATCCTACGATGCATACGAAGCCACCAAGATATGGCGTGTGTCCTTGGATGAAGGATAAATTCATCTACATATATGACTAACTATGCACAATAATTACGCAACATGCATACATACATACAAAACTGATATAAAGAACTACGCAATGTATATGAGAATTACGCATGGTTGAAAAGCTAAATAGGTATTTTTAGTTTAGAACTACCTTATGGATAATCAACATGGGATGAATTTAATTAAAAGGTTGTTAAATATTTGAAAATCATTTTATTTAACGTTATATACGTGTATTCGCTAATGAATACATACAATAATTTACCATGTAACATATAGTCCCTTGTACCAGCTATTATTCTTTGTTTTATGAGAGTTTACATATTTTGTTTTTGGTTATCCAAACTGTGTAGAACTATACAAGAGGTTACCCGTCATTGATCGCTCTCATTCAAGCATTTTAACTTTGGAGCGTGGAGTCATCCTTTCATCCATAGCCAATGCACCCAAAATACATTGATGGTAGTTAAGATGGGGCATTCATTAAATTTGAGTGTTTGTTGTGTAGGCAAAATAGAATAATACAAGATTTCTCTAAGATGCCATGTATTATCAAGTAGTGAATTATATTCACACGTTTACTTCATACGCCACATATGTATGTCTTGGTATGTCATGCACATGAAGTAATATAAAAATATAGACTTTCCACAACTTTTTTCTTTTGTTAATCTTTTGTTTATTTGCAAATCCAGCTGCTTGCACAACTCACTTCCATCACTTCACATTGTTATCCCATAATACATGTAAGATTGATACGTTTGAATGCATGTGTCTTCATGTGTATATATTTAAATACTTGGTTATGTTTTTTTGATAATTTAGAATATTAAAGAGGGAGCAGATGAGTTTGTAAGTCGTCGTTCAAAAAAATAGGTCATTGTCATGGGTCATCGCGTCCTAAATGAACGTCATGGATCCGCGACCCAATTCCATTCCTAGATGGTGAGTAAGGTGACACAAGTTCAACCGCCACCTACACGAAGTGCATTTCAAAAGTTATGTGCCAGCTGCGGATTTACTAAAAAGAAAGGTTATATTTTATTCTAACTTTAAACGACCTGGAGTGGTCATTAATTTAAACAGGTCAATTCTAACACGGTATATTTATTAAAAAATTAGATGAGAAAACCAAAAACTAGTTGTATTCATAGTATATTTCAACTATGACACCTAATATACATTCCCAATTAAGTTAACCTAGCTTCAATGCAAACCATTCAACCACACTCTTAGGTCGGTTGCAGTACAGTGGCACCCCAATCCACCTCGCCATCTTTTGATTGCCATTCCTCCGCCAAACCATTACGCCAAAGGCGTCAAGCCCCTTTGGGCGCTAGCGGGCAATGGCTCAAGAGATAGGACCACATCATATCTTTAATCCAAACCAATTACATTTTTGCACATACACTTTTATATATAAAAAAATAATAATTTTTTTTTCAGCTAAGCATCATACGTATTTGAATGAAATGCTAGTCAGAACCCCCATGCCTACGTGACGGTGAGTGATAACATATAGAAACATTTTCACTTTTTAGTTAAACTAGTACACTCATTGTAATGTTAATTTGGAATTGGAATTAGGTAATTGAATTGTCAGATATGCACTCACATTAACTTCAACTTGAAATAAAATAATATTTATTTTTCTAAAAATTAATAAAAAAATAAAACACATTTTTTTTAAATATATTAGGGGGAGGATACCATTACCCACCCACTTTAGCCGCCCGACAATACCCATGCTATGATGACTGGGCTGGATAAGCACCATTATGGGCCTGGGTCGACCCACTATTCGACACGTAGTTGATCCATGACCCACTTGCATTTTCTTAATTATTCTTTTTAATCCTTTATTACATTAACCAAAAAGTTACATTTGGTTAAAAAAAATATCAAGTATTGCTGGACCACTAGCCCTCCAATAAGATTGTGGCTTTAATATATTGGAAAAATTGTTAGTGGCTATCCACGTGTAACGTTAATATGATGCCACGTGTCATAATGTATTCTCATTCCGTACATAAGATTCATTTTTGTTATTTAAAATTTAAATCAACTTCTTTATTAAAAGGTCTCTCTTTGTCATAACAAAAAATGAGGTGTAAGTGAATATTTAAAAGGAGACATTTTTCTTAGATTTTTTGAAGTATCTAAATGTTTCTCCAACTTATTATATATTATTTTGTGATAATAGTTACCAAAAAAAATGGACATATGAGTATATGACCAATATACTCTTTTAATTATTAATTATTAATTCTAAAAATCAAAAGAAGTTGCATGATTAGTTATAATAATTTTTCGCTATCAGAACTCATTCTCATATAAACCTAACAATACGTGTGTGTACGGGCGTGCACGTGTGGCAGTTTGAAAAGGATGTGAAGTGTAGGCGGTAGGGGTATTCAAAGTTGGATATCTGGAGTTTCGCATAACCAAACTTCGGATGTCCAGACCTTTTGCTAAAACCAAAACCAACAATAACAAGAAGACACCATCTTCTTCACCACACTTGCAGCAATGGCTGCTTACTCAATCTACCGCCACCAGCATGTTCTCTTTCCAATTTTAAACTCTAACACCACCTACACCTCTCACAAGCCATATTCCTTCCATGGAAACTCCCTCAAAGTCACCGTCGAACCAATCCGACGTAGAGTCCTTCGGCAAAGTCAGATGCGAGGCGGTGGAGAAGTAGAAGTCAGCGGCGTTAGATTTGTGAATATTGATAGGATTTAGGGTTTTAAATTCTATATATGTTTATATAATTAAACTTTTAAAATCATTATATATCGGATTGTTTGGATATCCAAACTATCAAAAAAAATCCTATAATTGTTGTCCGAATCCGAATTTTCGGATATCTATAATTCGAAATTTATGATAGTTTGGATATGGATTTTCGGATAATACGAATACGGATTCGGGTACTTTTGAACACCCCTGGTAGGAAGCCACCAAAACTTGACACATCTGTTTTAGAGGAGGGAACAATTGGTCATATGTAATCCATGGGACCATGTTATATAATGACGTCCATGTATTTTGTAATCATGTACCATAACTTATACGCATAGAACGACTGTATATAATTAACTCGTAATGTAAAAAAGTTACACCCTTTATTAACTCACATCTTTGAAATTATAACACCCTTTATTAACTCATAACATCTTTGAAATTATAACACATAATACAACATGTTTGATTTTAATTTAGTCCACTTATTAATCTAATTTCAGGGTTAATACTCCTTAGGCTTCTTAAACAAACCAACTTTTATAGTATAACCCATATAATTTAAATTTATTCCATTTTCTTCTAAAAAATTTTGAAGTAAAAGTATTTATATATGTAAACTTATTTCTTTTTCTTCTCTTTGAAACTAAAAAGAAAAAGAATAAAAAAAAGAGCATTCAATAGTAGTTTTGTTTGTTGGTTTCTCAAATTTTGGACACTTAAAAAAAACAAAATGATAATGGAGAATTTGAGTTCTTTAATTTCATCATTTTTCTTCTGCTTTTTACTGGCCTCTGCGCCAGTTTTGCCTTTAGCTTTGCGCTTGAGTTGTGGCGCCTCAGCTTCTTCCTCCACCTCTTCTTCCGCAAGCTCCAGCTCATAGTTCTCGAGCGCATCTACAATACGTGCAACAGAAATGTTAACCAAATTTGGTATTCTAAAGGCATAAGCATAAGTACAAAGGCTTACCAGGCGCATCGCTGTCAAAGCAAAATCCCAAATCAACAGGGATGAACATATCGTCGAAGCGATCGGGGAAAGCAACTTCCCTAGCGCCCAGCGCGACAGAGCCACCCTCCATATGCTCATCATAGGCGGCATGGACGTATTCCTTGCTTACTGCATAAAACAAGACAAATGATATCAGCAAAACGAATTATATTCGCGCAGAAATAATGCAATGAGCTAATAACTCACATAAGCCATCAACTTGAATGACAGGCTCAGTCGCGCTGTCGGTCCACCTCTTGCTCATACCAACCCCCACCAGCGCCTCCTCGCAAATATTCTTAGCGGGGGATGGTTCAGCAGTCAACCTATTAACCCATGCGCCAGTTGGGTTCTTAAGAACATTCTCGTCTGTAGGCGCAGAAGTGATCGCGCGCATGGTCATGCGGATGGGAACCACACCAGCCTTAATATAAAAAAATTTCTCAGACCAGTCATGAAGGCTTTTGAAGGAAACAGTGCAGCACTTGACCTTCTGACTGCGAGGTATAAATGAGAACCAAGAATCTTGGATTTTTGGCTTGTAAAAAAATTGAAAGCGCCGAGGGGTGGGCTCCTCGCGCTGAGCTTTGCACATGAACTCAAAATGAGTCATGCGCACTAGTCCACAAGGATGGACTTGGGATATGTGAATCCCATAAAACTGAAGCAGCGCGCCCATAAACCTTGTCATCGGGAGACGAAGGTTACAGTGAGTGAAAAAATGGCAGTATAAGGAGATATAGCCGGTGGGCAGATCTGCCGCCGTTTGCCCGGCCGCCGGGAGCATGCAGCCGTACTCAGGGAGAAAACCCTGAGAGGCGATGAGACTGTCGAAATCAGACTGTTTCAGTTTGCAAGGAATCTCATCCCATCTTTTCACTGTTTTGCCCTTCCCCACCTCCTCCGACGAGGCCTCGGCAGCCCGTTTTCCCTTGCCGGTCTTCTTCAAAGTGGACATGACTAATGATTTTACACGGCGTTTGCTGGGGGAGATTGTGGTGTCTGGGTTATCAGACATACAACTGTGAATCAAACAGCGGTTACTACAAGAACGGAAATTTGGAAGCAAAAGACAGGCTCTTAATCGGAATGAAAATGGAAGGAAAGAAAAAGCTCTGAAATAACAATGAAGATGAAGAATAACAACTCAAAAGGCTTGCTTTTATAGGCCCAGGAGAGAGAAAGAAACAGGTACTGATCAGAGTTCACGCGCCCCCACTCGCAGGTGCAGGCCAACACGAGCGCGACACGTGTTCCTGACACTGTGTGAGGGGACATGAAAGGGAACGAAACAGGTACTGATCAGAGTCCACGCGCCCCCACTCGCAGGTGCAGGCCAACACGAGCGCGACACGTGTTCCTGACACTGTATGAGGGGACATGAAAGGCAACTGTAGCACCTCGAGTACACGAAAAGTCTGACACATGTCTCCATCTCTGGCGCATGTCAGCACCAACCAACCACGTACATGGACGATTCATTTCAACCAAAAGGGTAGAATTTCGCGCAACGATGAGAAATAAAAAAGAAAAGACAAACCCTATTAAAAGAGCATACTATTAAGTCTAATATCTATCTTACCTCGCTCGCGCGAGACAAGACACACATTAGACTGGGGGGGCTTGAAGAGGTATGCACCCACCTTAACATCGAGCGGGGCGGGTCAACCCACAATATATAGACAAGAGGCTTGAAATCAAGATGTCATGAAGGCACAAAGCCAAAACCTATGCGCATGGCGCATATCACATATGCTCACGCATCACATATGCTCACGCATCACATACGCTCACGCGTATCACATGCTCACGCACCATATATGCTCACGCATATCACATCTGCGCGTGGCGCATATCACATATGCTCACGCATCATATATGCTCACGCATATCACATCTGCGCGTGGCGCATATCACGTATGCTCACGCATGAAACATCTGCGCGTGAAAATAAAGAGAAGACCTCGCGCATCCTCAGGATAGGCGCATATCACACATGCACATAATCAACCTCGTCCTTATCCAAATCAGGATAAGGACAACCCTGATTGTGCTCATCAGACAACCTTTCAGAAGGTATCCTTTAAGGAATAAAGAATATGCTGATGTTGATAGCTGCCAATGAAATGTGGACAACTCAGCAAAACCCATGTGTGCTACCACGTGATTGCACATGGGTCAGGTGAAATACCTTGGTCAGAGAATAATCAATGAAAAAGCACCAGGTGTCCTAAGGACACGTGGCGCGAAGCAATAGGAGGAGGCCAAAAAGGCCCTAATGGGATCTGAGCCCAATCATTGGAAACCCTAACACTATAAATACCACACCACCTCTACAAGGGGAGGTAAGCAAGAAAATATACTCTAAATCCTTACTCACTCTCAGATTATTATCTTCTCCTACAATCTCTTATTCTCACACCGGAGGGTTACCCCAAAGAGGACCCCTCTGTCCCTTTCTGAGGGGTAAGTTCACGGTGCTGCTCGTTTTGTAGGTGGAAGAATTCATACTCCGGAAGATCATCGGTGATATAGCATACTCATACCCGAGGAAAGTTGATCGTCTACCAGTGAGACGATCCACGTTTCTTCACAAGTGAAGGAGCATATTGACTTTATTCATAAGGTTGTATTCTGGTCAAATGATATTTGTAGGTTTGAGCTCAAAAGATGAAAAAGACTTTGACCTAATATTGTTTTGAACAAGAAAAGCATCATCAAATTTGTTTATAGGTTCATGTAACTCATTTTCGCGTCATCTTCAACAAATTTGTTGAAAAGCAGGTAGCAGCACACAAACATGCGTGAATTTAGTGAATTGTGTGATTAAGTAGCGATCAGCTAGAGAAATATAGGTGTGATGAGATGACAAACAAATTGGTTGAAAATATATTTTGCTATATATACAAAGATGAAGATGAGACGTGCGAACTAAGAGATATGTGAATTTTTTTTTATAATCTGGGACAAATTATTATAGGGACCATTCTCATAAATTTAGCATATTAATTAGTAATATGTTAAGACTTGTGAAAACTTGGCTTGCATGAAGGAGACAAGGGAACAAAATTTTCTTAGGTCAAAACCAAGATTGGAGGATATGTAACATACATTCTTTTGAAATGACATGTCTAGTATCAGTGTAAAACACATAACCTACACATTTTCATAATGGAAGTTATATATTAAAAAAATATATAAAATAGCAATGCAATCAAAATCAAATGATGGGAGTTTGATCTTATGAGGATCCACCAAGCCCTACATAGATGTTTTGCTACAAAGAACATTAATTCATTCATGAAGTTATTACAACTTTTTTTAACTCATATTTTATATTTGAAAAATTCGCCAACCATCAAATATCAAGAAATTAGTAATCAAATATTTTTTTCTCTTTTCTTGTCATGTTTTCAATTTTTAAAAAATATATATTGTAATCAAACTTATAGTAGATTTTGATGGGTCAACATTCCTTGGTATTTGGAGAACACATCACAAATGTGTATACATTATTATCATCTTCATCTCTTCTTTCATCTTTTTATGGGGCATCCCCATTATCTTCCACCATTGGAATCAAGATATTGGAGTTTCAAAGTCAATACACTACCAAATTAATAAGTCAAATTGGAGTATAAATGTCTAATGCAAAAGGGTCTCCTTTTCCTTTCCCTTTTCTTTTTCTAAAAAGATATTATTAATAATATATTACATTTGATATATTTTTATGGCAAAGTTCTTAGCGGTGCTTGCAACCTTGGATTTTAACATTTTGAATATAATGAGTTTAGATTCAAACCTCGTGAACTCAATAACCATTTGTCTGTCTGATAGAAAAATATGTAAGACGACATACAATTATATGTCAACCCGCCGTTTTATTAAAAGGTTATGCTAGTGGTGCAAAAACATTCCTCTAAAACTATGATTCTTTTGTAATGAAACATTCAATAAATAGCTTAAAAGTTAATCATACATTATGTTTAAAAAAAGTGTAAGAAAATGAATCAAAAAGAATCCTATATATGTAGATCAAGTGATAATATTATCTTTGACTTTATGTCCTTTTCATTGATATTACCATTATAGTTTGACTTGTGGCAATTTAAAGGTCATGAAAATGGTATCAATTTGAAGAGGGCTTTGGATATTTTTATTAATGTTGGTGGGATGAGAATGAGATAGATTATTAATCATGGCTTAAAGATCCTTAATTGGATCTTTTATTTCTTAACCAAAGTTGGTGGGGTTAAGGATGTCAAATCATAAATTAGTTTATAATTTGGAATCTTAATTCTTCTTAATTCAAAAATTGGATCTTGAATCGGCCCAATTAAACTCTTAATGGCGTGTCAAAAGTAGCCCAATTCTATGTACTTAAGATATATATAGAGTAACAAAAGGAAATGCTATTAGCCTATTAGGCTTAGAGGTGCACAAATCGGGTTTTCTAAACCCCTTCTTGAAATGGAGCCGGGTTCGGTATTATCGGGTATTGGAAAATTGGATATTGGTCATACTCGAATCGGGTTCGGGTTCGAGTATTGTTTCTAAAAACCATACCCTATGCACTGGGGTTGGGTGGGTATATAAAACCAGGTATTCTAAAACCAGGTATTTAAATACCCTATTTTCGGGCATTGAAAAAACCTTATTTCCGGGGGTTTTTTTTGGGTTTTTCAGGGTATTTTTTATTATAAATTGAGTTTTTTTAAGGAGCTGCACTTTTTGGGGTATTTTTCATGTATTTTTCGGTATAGATTGGGTATTTGAAAAACCTGGTTCCGGCTATGGAACTGGTTCTGGTTCTTGAGTATTACCATATATAAATCGGGTCCGGTTTCAGATACTGGTTTTTGGTACTAAAATGCATACCCTATCCGTACCCTACGGGTAAGGTCGGGTACAGTTCGGTTAGTAAGAACCCGGGTATATAAAAACCTGATTCCAGGTTTTTTTTTTTGGATCCAGTTCCGGGCTCGGGTTTTTTTCTTCCCCTCTTAACTCAATTTCAAAAGTAAAACCATACGGGCTTTTGCATTTTTAATTTACTTAGATGGCCGTATATGGCCTATTGGGCTTTGGGAGTTTTCAGGCCATACGTTAATGTCCATATGCGTAGAATAGTAAACATATGATTGAACTATTTTATTAATGAAAAAGTGTGAAACAAAATTTTGAATTAAAAAAGTATTAAGTTCATATTAAAGTCAGAAATTGTAACTATTCATAGTTACTTCATGCTAAACTAATGTTGGTTAATGATATAATCACTGTCTATAATTAAACTAGGGTGAGACCCGTGTATTACAAGTAGTTTTCTAATTAAAAGTTGCATATACTAATTAAGAAACAGAAAGTTAGACTTGAAGAAATTGCCGTTGATGGTAGACGTGCTTAAATTTGCCCTAGGGTTTGGCGGGATAATTGCCGTCTACTTAAATTAAGTTTGAGGCTATCAAAATTTACATTCAATTGGTTAATTTTGCTAACTAAAGTTCCATAATCGTAATGTTTCGTGACAGGCTTAACCCATTGCAAGTGAAAGACAACATGATATTGATCTTCCTCTTGTGTTTTTTTTTTTTTAATAATTTGTATCTAATTTAGACTATATTAGTTTGGATTCAACTAAAAGAATTCCTAATATCAAAAGGTTGAAATGGATGACATATTTATTTCTTGTTATATTATCTTTAGAAGAAATGGTATCAAGGAAAACAATGTTGTGAATGATGTTTATAAAGCAATGAAGCCATACACGTCTAATTAAGGTGCTGTTTGTTTTTTCAGATGTAAAAATATCTGCTATCTGCAGACCACATCTATAGATGAAGAAGTGGGCAAAACCTCTACAGTCTGCAAGAAAAGATTGTTTTTTAACGCCCGTAAACTACTAAAATAAACTGGTAGTTGTGTACGAATGGTGGTAGTGGTGGACGGTGGGCGGTGTGGTGATGGAGGGTGGTGGCAGATGGTGGTGGCGGCAGATGATGGTTGGTGGGTTGTGGTGGTGGACACCGATGGTGCGTGGTGGTGGTTATGGTGGACAGTGGTGGTGGTGGAAGGTGGTGGTAGACGGTGGTGGGTGGTGGTGGACATTGGTGGTTGGTGGTGGTAGTCGGTTGGTGGTGGTGGTGGTGAACAATGGGTGTTGGTAGGTGGTGGTGTTTAACACTCTGCAAACCTTAGAAAATCTTAGAAGTTGATGAACTAAGTCTGTACCAAGAATAGTTCACGCAGACGTTTTTTAATGAAGCATATTCGAAAAAAAAACAAACAATCTGCAGATGCAATCCCTTGCGCCGCAAACAAAACAGTCGCGTACCTTTTCTTTAAGAAAAACAAAGACTACCTAATTCTACTTTTTTCTTTTTAAATAATTTAGCATTTCAATAGAATTGTGCTAGGCCATAGGAATAAATTCGGATTTTATTCAAAGAGGCAACAATATGGATTGGAGCCTTGAATAATATAAATAATAAATAAGCGGATTATTAAATACCGATTTAAGCAAAGCAACCATCCCTCCAAACATAGTGTCTAAGTCTTCTAAAGAGAAAGTCGTGTTTCAAAAATACCCATCACAGGTTTTCTATGAGTGATATGGTTTATATTTTCACCAACTGGCATACCTAAATATGAGAAGAGTAGTATGTCGGTTTTATATCCTGGAGTCGATGTCATTGAGTCAGTTTGGTTTGAAATCAACCCTGCTTCACAAAACTTGCTTTCATCGGAGTTGACCTTAAGCCCCGATGCTAAATAAAAACATGTAAGAATACGACTTATTAGTGAAAGGTGTGACTGAAACATCCCAAATAAATATGTGAGATGGTATCCCCAAATTGAGGAGGTTAATTTCATGAAACAGTCCCAAGTTTACCACCATTTTCATTGTTGCACCAAAGCTTTCATAGCCATGACGAAAAGGCACGGGAAGAGTAGATCACCTTGTCTTACTCCTTTTTGAATCCAAAACTCCTTCGATGGTGAGCCATTAACTAGAACCAAAATCCTAATCAATCTGAGAGTCCCTAAGATCAATGGCGTACCTACATTGTGGCCATCGGGGTAACCACCCTCAAAAAAATAATAAAAATAAAAATAAACTTAGTGTTATTTATATGTTAAAAAAAATCCCAACCGCCCCAAATAAAATTTTTATTAAGCTCTCAGATCAACCCTTATGAAAAAAAAATCACGGGTCTGTCAATGCCCAAGATCCGGCTACACCAAATAATCGGAAGGTTCATGCTTAACATTGTTGAATAGAGGAATTCTCAATTCAAAGAGTCAAAAGCTTTTTCTTAATCAACTTTGAACGGTGTTTGAGTAACATTTTTTAATCCAACAAGGCAAAAAATGATCCCATTAATGATTAACAAGTTACTTGTCTTTTGGATTAGTGTACTGAAGGAAAAGTTACAACCCCTTAAAATGGTTCACTTCAAGTGAAAGTTATTCTTGATTTCCACAAGATAAGTTTGAAAGAGATCCCGATACTTTGTAATAAAAGAGACAGTGAATCAATTTGGACTCGGAGACTTATCACCATCACAACCCATATCTCTTGTTTGCTCCATTAACCTCGTCTAATGGTCAGTTTTTACACTTATCACCCGAACCTCTATCAAGTATGTGTGTGTATATGTGTGTGTGAATGTCATTTTTATTAATAATTTAAATGTAATTGAGTCAATTAGTTGATATTATAAGTTTATCTATTCAGATAGTTATGTTGTCAAATCATATGCATACTTTTTAAATGGGTTATATATGGAATATATTACCAATAAGTTATGTCAACATCTTCAAAAATGTAAAGCTTTGAAACGTAGTGTCGTTTAATGATTATAAGTGGATGTTATATCGAGTCTTAGTCAAGTTAATAAAATCTTGGTACGTAAGAATGTTGAAAAAATAGTATAGTTATTATTTTATATTTTAAGGGATAAAACAAATGAATATAACCTATTAATAACTACTGATTGAAAAGTTTTGATGTTAAATTATGTTATTTTATAACAATGTAATAAGGTAAATTGGATTTTAATAATCCTAACTAACTGTTATTGGTCGATAATAATCTCAACTTCATTTATTACCACTAGTGGTCCCAAATTTTAAAAAAAAATTGGCTCTCAATGGTCCACTGTTAAAAAAAACTTAATCCCGTTAATTTTTTTTCGAATTTCAAACTGATTTTTAGGGCTTTTGATCGGAACAATGATACAAGTCGATTGATGTAAAACTTAGCGCGAAACGATGCTTCAAACAACTTATTTTTTGTTAATTTGAAGTTCAAACATCCGATCTGAAGCACTAATCAAGCCGTTTTGAGCGTCGCTTCGAGCTAAGTTTTACATCAATCGACTTATATCCTCCTTACGGTCAAAAGCCCTAAAATCAGTTTGAAATTCGAAAAACACTCAATGCCGTTAAGTTTTTTTTTTAGCGGGGGACCATAGAGAGCTATTTTTTTAAATGTATGACCAACAGTGGCAATAAACTAAGTTGAAATTATTATCGACCAATAGTATTTAGTTGGGATTATTAAAATCCAATTTACCATGTAATAATAAAGAGAACTAGATATTCATTGTTTGAGATTTAGGGTTTGGATTTGAATAATCGGCTTATTCGTCGAGATTAATTCCAACTCATGAAATATTTACATATAGTTTCAACTTTGAATGTATTTTCCTCTAATGATCTCACACTAACTGAAAGCTAACCCAATCAGGTTTTTTAACGTTAACTCATAAGTATTTTGGACCTTTTAGTTATACATTTATTTTATTCATTCTTATAGCTAACCGTCGTTCTTGTAAAATATATTCTTACCAGATATTTTTAGAAAGTGATCTTTATATATGAATAAAGTTCTTATATACCCTCATTTATTGATTTTATTAAGTTAGTTAACTTTTGTCATTTTGTGTTAAAATGTATGATATGAATATTTTGTATTTCTTATTCAGGTATTCAATGTATGTACGTTATTTTTACAAATTATGCTTTTATGATATATTACCATGTCACATGAAAAAATATATATATAGTCAAATTGAATCTTTTAACAATCTTTTTTTTTAGTTGACAGATAATAATCTCACTTCAGAAAATAGTTGTCACCGATCTCACCTTTCACACTAATTGTTTTCACCGAACCCCAATTAAAAAAAAAAAACTTAACGTCGTTAAGTTATTCCAAATTTCAAACTGATGCTTTAAAGCTTTTGATTGGAATGAGAATATGAGTAGATTGAGAGTGTTGAACACCCAAATTGAAGCATTTTCATGAGCCCTTTTAGAATAATAAAATCATCACTTTTCTTTATATGGCATTTCATCAAATGCTTGGAGTGCTTAACCCGAGTAGTCGTTTTTCAACGAGGGTAGGGGTGCGCACAGTTCGGTTTGAGTCATTTTGGGCTAAAACCAAACTCATAAACAAAACTTTGGTTTTTGATCTTTGAAACCATTCGGCTTCCGGTTTTTTCGGTTTTAGTCTTCCAATTTTCGTTTTGGTTTCGGTTTGTTCAGTTTTTGCCATTTGAGCTTGAAAAGTTTCAGCCAGAAAAAAGCTGGCCGAAAATAGTTAATTTAGGTATAAATAATTTGGCAATTATGAACTGCTTGAATTATTATTATTATTTTTTTTTGAACAACTAGTTTTTTTTTTCACCTTATATTTTATCTCGATGTCTCAAGTGAGACTAAAACCCACAACCATTTAGTTTTAGGTCAAACACCTTTATCACTAGACCAAGCTAGTGGTTGTGTGAACTACTTGATTATTATACATGTGGACAAAGATATTTTAGTTGCTGATATGTTGTGTATTGCGTGCTGTCGATAATTAAGATTTGTTGATTCACATAAGATCGTGTTTTAAATTTATGAAAATGATTTCTACTAAGACTAAACCACACACAAATAAGCAAGTGTACCTATCGTATATGTAGAACAGTATTGGTAAGAACCAAGTATCGATCCGTGGACACAAATAGTTTCTAATAATAAATCTTTGTTTTAAATTAATCGGAGATAATAATTATTTAAAGGTCGTTCTTAAACTATTTCTTTTTAAATTAAAATATATAAAATAGGTGAAGAAGGAGATAAGTTTTTATGAGAAAATCAATAATTAAAGGTTACCATCTTAAATCAAGAATTCACTCAATTCTATCTTGATGATTATTATGATTAATATGTGATTAACTTGTTGGAAGTAATTTCAGACTCCACGTCACAAGTCAGTGAACTTGAGGGACCAATATTGACAAGTCGGTCATAGTTGGTTATATTTCCTAATTATAATATGTTTTCTAATTGTATTGTAATTATAATAGGTAATGTGTTGGCTAGCAAGTTAAGTTAGTCTATATAAACCAAGTCATGGTTAGGCCTTATAAAAATGGAGGGTGTGTGAGGTGTAACCGAGTTAGGGTTCATCTAGAGCCATACACGAGATGTAACCAAGTTAGGGTTCATCTAGATGCAACCGAGTTAGGGTTCATCAAGAATCAAACCGAGTTAGGGTTTGAGAGATTGCAATCAATTTTTTGAGTTATATTTTCTGATTAATATAAACGAGAGTTAGTTGTTTTATTCGTGTTGATTATCGATCTGGGACTTGAATTGGTATCAGAGCCAAGTTCAAGAAATCGATAATCAAGTTAACTTTGATCGGCAGTGAGGCAGATCAACGGTACAGTGGTCGGCGGCGAGCGATGGCTTGAGGAGGAGCTATCAATCGGTGCATATCGGAACCAAGTTGGGTTTCTGATAGCCTTCCTTCTTTAATGGTGAAGGATGATGATGATGATAGCCTTCAAGCCTTCTAACTCTCTAATGGATCTTCAACTCTAGTGAAAGCGAGTATTATTACGTGAGAACCCGTCATAAACCTCTCCAAGCATACTTGAAACAATGCACATTACACTCCTATTTATAGGCTGTCTGGAGTGTCAGGCGTGCCCCGTGCTTCACCAGGCACGCCGGCGTGTCCAGATGTCCAGGTGCATTAATTTTTCTATCAGATCGTACATGATTACTCACCAAGCCGGCGTGCTTCATGAGGCATGCCCCCGTGTTTTTGATGTTAGCTATAAATTTTTTTGTCTATCCTGAAAGGTGACCACGTCAGCGTGCTTCAGGAAGCGCGCCCCCGTGTCCAGCTGGCATCAGATTTTGTCTTTTTCTATCAGATTTTTGTCTTTTCTTACGTAGAGAAACATGGGGTGTGTTAAGCTGTTTTCTTTTATTTTCTTTGTTTTTCTTTGCGTTTCTCACTTGTTTCTTTATTTGAGGTTGGCATATACCTGAAAATAGAAATTAACGCAGTAAATAGTTATTTGAACTAGATAGTATGATAAAAAATGCAGTTTTGAAGATTATTTGATACTTAAAAGATGTATATTTTTTTTATACATCAAGTTACATATTTATTAAATTCTTATGAATTACTTATAATAAAAAATAAAAAACAATAAAACTCTATAAATTCGGTTCGGTTAGTTTTTTTTCAATTTTTTATTACATGCAAAACCAAAACCAAACCGTAAGTTCGACTTTTACATAGTAATAATACCAAACCATCGGTTTTTGTTTCGGTTCTTTTTTTTACTTTGGATAGGTTTTTTGGTTTCTTGCATACCACTAATTGAGGGATACGATGACAAGGTGCCCATGTTATGAAGTTGGTGAGTATCGATCGGTGGAAGGATGTGTTCTTAATGGTGGTCGGGCTAAGTGTTTATGGTGATGACACTCGCTAAAAACATTTTGGGTTGTCAAAATCCTAAGAGCACAACTAATAACAAAAGACATGTGATATTGTCACAACATGCTCCACGGTCCACACATGTTAGTTAGATATTCTTTTCACTATATACATTAGGGTTGTTCATGAACTGAGCTGAACCAGACGTAGGCTTACTCATACTTGGTATGGTTTAAAGCGAGCCGAACCGAGCGAATTGAATTTAAAGAAACGAGCGATATTTTTATGCTTGACCTTGGTTTGGTGTGAAACTGAGTAGCTTGGTTTGGCTTGATTTCGTACAAAGTTTTAAATTCTAAATTTCTAACACTTCATAATATCATTAATTCAAAACTTTCAAGTCCAAAATGTCTAGATTTCCAACTCTATAATGTTTATAACTCAAAGTAAACAAGAAAAAATATATGAAACGAGCGGTTATGATTTAAAACTGAACTTTGAAGTCAACACAAAAAAGGAAAATTTTAAAAACTTTTAAAAAATAGTATATTTTTATATATGCACATAAAAAATATATAAAAATAATAAATAAAAATAATTCGAGCAAAACGAACAGAACAGAACAGAACAGAACCGAGCGACGCTTTGCTCGTGCTTGGCTTGTTTTCAACCCGAACAGAGCCGAGCGGCTTATTTCCAAACGAGTCAAAATCGAACGAATATTGTTCGAGTAATTTTTGAGCGAGCGACAAGCAGTTTAGACAGCCCTAATATACATCCGTTTATTTGCAAGTATTTAGTATTACTGAATATTGATGTAAATCAATAATTGTTCCATTTGGATTACTGTATTAATTTGTCTAAAACTTACTCAAGTTCATTGTTAAAAGAACGTGGATCTGAACTCAACCCATCTTTTTTTTCCCATGTAACCGTAATCTATTTCTTTCTTTCCACATATTGTCGATCAAAACCTTATTGATTCTCTTGACTGCACATTATTTGACTGATCAAAAGTTTATTCCATTGATGACATGTTAGTTTTGTTCTGATTGTACCAGTTATGCATGTTCTCATAATACTATTTTACTTTAGTTGTTACCATATTTTTAGTGTATCATCTAATGTTGTATCGAAAGAAATATTTAGAGATTTATAATTTATTTGTAAGCTTGTGAATTACAGTTGTAATTTAACTTTGTACTTATTTAATGTAATACTCAACTTTATTTATCATTCTTTTATTCATAAAAATATCAGTTACAGAATTTAAGTAGTTTAACGGGGAAATCACGAGAAAATAAAATATGCATTGAAATTAAGTTGTCGTTAACATAAACAATCCAAAATGAGCCAATACTTGGTAAGATGGCTAGGATTAAGTGTTAAATAAATCAATTAATTGTTTAGCGGGGAAATCACGAGAAAATAAAATATGCATTGAAATTAAGTTGTCGTTAACATAAACAATCCAAAATGAGCCAATACTTGGTAAGATGGCTAGGATTAAGTCGGTACAAAACCTAAAAAGTATAGCGATGCCCACAAATATAACCAATTAAAGTAACAGCTGGTGAGTTAATTAATTTAGCCAACTTTTTCACATATATTGATTTGATATCCTGTTTTCATGGACCCGGTTATACTTTTAAAGTTTATTGTGATGGGCTAAATCCTAGCCGTCTTAGCCAAACCATCATTTTTGTCATCTTCTAATTGAACTATTTTAGATTATCTAATAGACTAATGGGTATGGGTTACTAAAGACCCTCCAGGGTCCTAAATGGACTGAATCTTACTCAAGGAGACACTCGGAACACTGTGCCACCCCTTATCCTTTCACACATGACGGGACCAACCGAACCACCCTCACGTGGCTCACGCAACAACTTCTGATTCGTCTTTTATGTTTTTTTTGTGGTGGAGGTGGGTGGTGGCTAGGCTGGCTACAGATTTTCTGGAGGTATCATCACCATAAACACTTATCTAAAAGCCCCTTCCATTCACTAGGTGAAGATATGGTAAGGTTTTGGCTTTTAGGGGAAAAAAGATGGTAAAAGTATTTTTTTTATTAATTTGTTTTACCAAAAGTTATATATTAGAGTTAATTGCAAACATGATCCCTATGGTGGAACCCCAAACACAGGTTTCAAACCCGTGGTGTCATTTTTGCAGATTTAGCCTTGTGGTTAGCATTTTTTTTTTTTGCAATCGAGCCCAGCCGTTAACTAACGACTGTTACGTCTGTTTGTTTCAAGGGCAACAATGTCTCTTCACCCATTACATCAACCTCCGGCTCAATAAAAGCCCCTCTCATTCGCACCTTACAACCCTAACCTCACTGTTGTCAATAATTTCGTCGTCATCTCGCTGCCATCGCCATCTCTTCATCTTTAAGTAACTGTAGTGGCTTGGTTAATAACCATTTTCGCCAACACCCGACTCTTCTCATGTATGAATCAGGTCTCAATTTTGAGTTATGAAATGTGAAATTGTAGCTGCGATTACTTCAATTACTAATCAACTTCGCGTTCGTGCTTGTTCCTTGTAATTGCCATGTTGCTCGATTTTTCATGGAGTCAGCTAAGCGTTGATATGTTGGTTTTGGTGTACACCTGGCCGAATAGGATCTACACCATCAACTTCAATGCAGGTGAACAAGATTTGCTGGAGTAGTTGTTTAGGTTTGTTTGATTAAATTAGTACTTATATTCTATAATAAGTAGCAATCAGGTGTTTGATGAACTAAGAATCCGGTATTTTGGTACTACTGTAATTACTAGGTGTTTGGTTATATTAGTATAACCATTAATGTGTAATATATATTCACATATGTTAAATGATAACCTACTATGGATAACTTATGTTAACTTAATCTTTATGTATGCTTGTATGTATGTCTGCATGTGTTTAAGGAACAATGTGTGCCTGTGTTTATGTCTTTATGTCTTAGTCTGTTGGGCATGTAATATGTATACACACACACATATAACTGCGTATATATGTATGTAATATGTATGCTGGAATAACTGTTGGGCATAAATATCTGTTAGATATGTATTTGCAAGGGTATAATTGTCTATTCACTTGTGATTGTGTATATATGTAAGTTTGGCATCTATGTGTATGCATTTGTATATGTATGTATGTGTGTGTATATGTATGCATAGATATATACATATATGCATTTGTGTATGCATATAGGTATGTATGTATCTATGTATATTTGTGTGTATGCATAGATATATACATATATGCATGAGTGTATGTATGTATGTATGTATGTATGTAAAGTCAAAGTTGAGCTTGGAAAGTCAAACTGTATTAATACATGTATGTATGCGTGCACCTTGTGTTTCAATTGGTTAAGGTTGTGTATAGTCAAAGTTTGACTTAAAAAAGTCAAGATACGTAAATCTTTGATTTCTTGTCAGTTTGGTTAATTTTATACAAATAATCAGTTTAGATAGTCATTATTATGATTATTTGTGTTTAGTAGATTGTAATAAGCAGCTACATTAAAGGTCAACGAGTCAAAGATAGTTAACCCTAAAAAAGTCAACTTTTGGTTGGCTAAAACTGTTGGAGGGAATATATGTTAATAGACAGAGGGTCCAAATTGTACGTATTTAAAAACACATAGTTGCAAATTGCAAGGGTAGAATAGTCTTTTCGCAAAAAAACAAACTTTGGGTTCACGGTGGGGTCTTAATTGAAAAAAATGCTCACCACACGGCCCACATGTGCAAAAATGACACCACGAGGTTGAAACCTACGTTTGAGATTCCACCATAGAGACCATATTTGCAATTAACTCTATATATAATTATTAAACATTATATAAATATAGATTGTATTAAATATTATATATTGCATAACCATCAACTTTATAAATATCATAAGTTTAAATATATTTTATAAATATTATAAGTTGTATTAAAAAAATATAAAATGGAGAACGGTGAAGAATGATCCATAACATGGATTGAGTAGCGAGGTTGAATGATAAAAGAAAAACACACATACGTAACAAATGACTGAGAATGATGAAAATAAACAATAACACATGATCATGATCTTATGTTTGTCTTGTTAATTTCAAAGATTAACTTGTCTACCCTCGTGATTTTCCTTTTATGTATTTGAATAAAAATGATGATGTGGATCTCTTGGATAATACAACATACAAAAACAATCACGTCATTGATTTTATACAATTGGCATGACACGTCGGCAATGTACATAATAAATTTATCTGGAATATGTTAACATCTTGCCTCACCACGTGCGCACATGGGATTGATTGGTATTTAGATTGCTTTTCCCAACTTGTAACATTTTTCATTCTAGTTTTATAAAATAATAAGAAATTTTCATATTTTAATATCATGTTGTTTTCATAGATATTCGTACTTTTTTCAGATCACGAAAATTTCTAACAAGCTGACCGTACTTCTAGCTAAAAACGGATGGGGCGTTAATGAAGAAACACAAATCCGAACTGGATAGTCTGAACTCGAGTTTACCCCAGATATGAGTCTTCTGAGTACGATGATGTCAGATCTAAGCTGCTTGCCTGCAAAACAGATCACCGTGAGTCTCGCTACGGGAAGGACGAGATGGGGGGTCTTCCCGTAACCACCCTCCGGCGTGAGAATAAGTACTGTTCTGATCGGAGTAATCGAAGAGAGTACAAGTGTATTGTGTAAGGCTTGAGAGTGCGTGAGTGAATGAATACCTGTAAGTGATGTACTTGGTATTTATAACCGAAGGTGGGGGAAGGTGATTGGTGGAGTTGTCACTATCGTAATATTCCCTTTCTACCTGAAAGGACACGTGTCGATCTTTTACTGGTCGTGACAGCCTGGCCGTGGCCATTACGTGCGAGACGTGGGATAGCCATTATGTGCCCAGGTGTCACCTTTCCACGGATCGATGTCACTATCAGGGAATATTTGGGAAATCTTCTAGAAATAGTTTGTTACACCTGCTTTTTCATATCACGTGGGGATCGCATGCGTGATGGATCCCTTGTGTTGCTCGCGGGTTCCTCTCGCGGATGCTCATTGGTAATCCGCGGGTTACGATGGGTATCCACAAAGCATGTTTCTGGAACTAAGGATCCTTGGCTGGTCTCATGCTGACTGCAAGTGTTTGTCCATGCGTTCCTCTCGCGGATGGTTATTAACAATCCATGGGTTAAGTGGGGGTCCGCGAAATGGATTATGGATATGCAGGTAACCTTTAGTACCCTACCTCTATAAAATATGTATTAAAGTAGGTGCTATATGACAAATTTTTTGTTAGGATTAATTTCAAAAAAAAAGGTGAAAGTTGATGGTATTAAAATCCAATAACTTCAACTTTTACGTGTATATTTATGGAAGTTGTTAGTGCTGTCACTTTTACTCAAAACTCGAAACTTAACATGAAAAAACATGTACCCCCGAAGAGCCCGAACTCGAATCGAAGTAATTTGGATTGGTTCTCGGGTTTGATTTTATAAGTTTCGTGGCAACCCAAAAAACCCAAATAAACTTTTAATTTTGAAATTAACTATATTTTAGGTATAGTAACCTAAGTCGTAGCCACTAAAGTTACTAAAATCTAGCTCTAATCGACTGTTGTCATTCTAACTATTATGGTTCGCTTGCTTATTATTAAATTATGTTTTCCATTTAATATTAATAGCAACCGAAATCGAACAATCAAATCACGCCCGTTGATTACGATTAAGGCTCGAGTTAGTTTTACTCTTCTTTTGAATTGTTTTATCAAGTTGTGTTGGTTTATTATTTGATTATTTGTGTTATAAGCAAAGAAGAATATGTTGTTTTAATTTTAACATTGTAGTTTTTAAATTTTTTTTCCTTTTGTTTGTTTGTTTTCTATGATACTCAAGATTAACCAAACCCGAAAAAACCCGAGCCCGAATTACCCAAGCCCGAAAAACGTGTGAGAGATTTGGGTTGGGCTTTGGGTCAAGATTTAAAACTTTGAAACCAGAAAAACCCAAAACCCGAAGAACACCCTAGAAGTTGTGTTTGTTTGTATCTTTGTTTGATTAGAATATTAATTGGCAAACATAAACAACCGTGAAAAAATTTAAATTTCAATGAATAAGTATGAACAAGAAAATTATTTGTTTAAATGTCTGTATTTGTTTATTTGTTCAAATAAAATTAAGTAACCCAACATGAACAACCCTCGGTCATGCTCGTTCAGTACTTTACATATCTGGTCGTGGGTGGTCACTTTAAGGGTTCAAATGAATTGCGTGTAATCATTTTTAACGACGCAACTGGCACAAAACAATACTAGGCGAGCATATAAAATAGGGCGGCCGACTGCAATTTCAATCACACACAATCATTTTAAACAGTGCAACCAAAGCAAGCGTGTGTGGGTTTCAAAACTTGCAGGGCATGTATCTTTAATGAATCTTGGTGAAATCACTTTTAGGTTAAAGTAGTTCAATGATACTCTTGAAAGTTCAATATTAGTGCACTAATATTCAAACCAAACATCATTTTATACTTGGATAGCCATCGTAACGTATTAGTTTTAGCCATAGTTGTCAACGATTATTCAGCTGTGCCAATAGAAAGAAAAAAACTAAAGGAAAAGTCGCGTCATCGGTAACTGAATATGGCTAATTAGCCAACTTAACATTAATACATAAGTTGCTGCCAATAACTAGTTGTAGCTGCTCATAATTGGTGGAGATTAATAACGACTTACTACTGACGACTGTTTGTCATAGATGGACAAAATTGTTACTAATCAATAGCAACTTACTATTGTAGTGTATTATCTCGTTTGGATGTCTTTATCTATGTTCTCACGTCTCATACAGTTCTTTCCATCATTTACGTCCTAACTCTTAACGTGCAAGTTAAGTGAATGGTGATAATATACTAATTATAATTTGAAATAGTGTGTTTATATTGTTAGCAAGCTTAAAAAAGAATGATAAAATGTTTTAGGACTATAGAACGTAAAATAAGAATGAGTATAATAAATCAACAGAAATTTTAATCACAAAACTCGAGTTTATAAAAGATAAATTTGTATCATAAAAAACACTAAACAAATTTTCTAATTTGGTACAATGATTGATTTAACGTTATTGTTATTATTCTTTCCATTACTTCCGTGTTGTTGCTTAAATTTTCTTTAAAAAACATAAGATTTATGTAAAATCATCCTTTGGTATTATGCTAAAATTTATACATTGTTGAAATGTATAAACATCTATTCATATGCGCATTTTACTATAATTCCACTATTGTAGTACACGAGTCCCTAACATAGACTAAGCATTAAACAAATTTTCCTAAAAAAACTTATTTTTTTTAATAAACCATCACCCTTACACCACTAGTTGTGGCGCTTCAAAAACTGATGTGGTGTGGTAACCGAGCTTTAACACCACACCGGGGTGTTAAGGCCCATGTGGCAAACAAGAAAATGGTAATGCGTTAACGAGGTTTTAACAGGGAAATGATGGGGTTATAACATGGTAACGAGGCTTTAAACTACAACACGGTGTTAAATAGTGTTAGTTAAAGCCCAACTGCTTAGTGCCTACGTGATAGTGATATGTTTTTTTAACTTCACATTTAAAGTTTCACCACAACAAGTAACCTTAGACAAACCCTATACTCACAACCAATGCCGCATCACTTCACCACCGCACGAGTATGGACATCACTCCCCCACCGCTCCCTTTTCTTCCTCTCTGGAACTTCAACTGTGCGTAGAGACGAGTATGGGCGTCACTCCCCCACCGCTCTCCTTTTCTTCCTCTCTAGAACTTCACCCCAGCGTGGAGATCTCGTTGCACCTATACCACTCGATCTTTATGGTTTAGTTATTTGAGTTCGAATAACTTTTGATAAAATTGTTAATTGTATTTGTGTTGGTCATATACTATTAACGATTTGAAAACGGAATCTAAAGTTACATTGGTTCACTATTCATCTCATAATCGGTCAAACATCAAATGGTGAAAATAAGCATTAGTGATTTTTAATTGTTTATTTGTCTCTCTGATTTTCACCGATTAATATCTTAGAGAGTTCTTCTTTGGTTACTAGGACATTGATTTGTTTTGTCATTAGGACCATCCTCTATGGAGCGACAACATAGGCCCTCCACGTCATTGCCATGCAGGAAATGGGGCTTCGAAGTCTCTTTTCATAACGTCTCACTGTGGTTTGTCACCCATCTGTTGCCCCATTATATATATATACACATACACACACACACACACATATATATATATATGTGTGTGTGTGTATGTATGTATATATGTATGTATGTATGTGAGAGAGAGAGAGAGAGAGAGCATGCAGGTTACTCTACTTTTTTTAGGTAGTGTCCCAACATCGCCCCAACCCAACCCCCCCCCCCCTCCCCCTGTTGCACCTCACCGGTGTTTGGGGCTTAGTTACCCCCTATGTTGCCCCTTTTGTTGCCCATAGTGAACAACCTAAGCAAGGCCGGCCTAGACGATGTGTAAGGTAAGCCATCGTGCAAGCCCACAATCTCAAAGGACACAAAGTTTTTACAAAAGAAACACGCACACACATGTGTGTGTAGAAAACAAAAGGTGAACATAAAATGTCACTTGACGCAGAGGTTAGAGCTAGCTCTCGTAGCTTGCTACACACGAGATATCCACCTTCAAAATGCCAATTTACCACTATTAATGGCAAAATTTTATAAGTGAGTAATCAGTTTAAAATTTGTACAGAATCCAAGCATGAAAACCATCAAACTCTCTGAAACGGTTTTGCCATTGCTCGTTAAACCAACCTTTGAACATGCAAGTTGCAACTAGGAAAACAAAAACATAACTAATTAACTGTACTTGCTTGCCATCACCACTTTGGTGGGATGGTAAAGGCTTTGGCCTTTGGGTGAGAGGTCCAGGGTTCGATTCCTGGCATTGGCGGTACTATGTAAATAGTAGGAGGAAAGCTTGAACATTCAAAAAAAAAAAAAACTGTACTTGCCAACAGTCGGTAGTCACTATCATGCTTCTCAACGGTAATGGGATAAATTATTAATTCATGACTAAAACGAGGGAAAAAAATACAAATATTTGCAGATTATTCAACCAAGCACATAATATGATAATTTATTTATTTCATCAGTATGCCCCAACCAGCTTATTGCCAGCCCATTTAATATTCCATCGAAAAATAAATGAAAATATATGATATGCATAGTTCTTTATCAGTTCATGATTTTATTACTACTTCGTGTTATATTAAAATGTATTTTATGTAGTCAAATAAAAAGATATGACTATTTACTTATTTAGTTCATTTACTTGATAATCAAAGTTTTTAAAACTGGCACATTATTGAACCTAATGTTCTACTTGTTAACTAGTCAAGCCGATCTTAAATCCCTGATTACATAATAAACAACAGTAATAGCTAGAAATTATATAAAAAAAACAAAATACTATAAGATTAGACGGTTTGTAGCGGGATTAGGAGTGGCACGAGAGAAGTGGGAGCGGTAACTGATAGAGATAAAAGTTTACAAGAGTATATGAGCAAATCAGGATGCTAAGGAATCTTAAGAGCCACAACAGAACCCCACCCTAAAATTCTTTTCTCGAGAAAAGCTTACGAGAGCACACCGTGTCCCCTAAATATGTTGAGCGTAGGTAAAAAAAGGTTTAAAGCACAAAAATATACAACTTTTATGTCAATTATAAAACCAACAATATATTAAAATACTCATATCAAATAAATAAATTATAATGTAAATTATGGCAGATAAGTTGTTAATTACCTAGTTAGTTTTTATTGACGTATTGTCCGTCTTGACGGCGAGGAGTCAAGAAATATTTTAAACCAAGTTCCTTTGGGTCGACCATATTCACAAGACCTGGTTCAAACAAATTCATGAAAAAAAAAAGTTAAGTCGGTTCACCCGTTAGTGGGTTAGCCCATACGAACAGAACCGTGAAGGATATGGTTTCATGCTGACAGACCTGTATGACATGGACAAAACCGGTGAAGGGTCTGATTTTTTACCGATAGGCCGGTAGAACATGATCAGCAGAGGTTTAGCTAAGTAATGAATAATGTCATATGATTTTAAAACACATACTATCAGTGAGTCGATAAGACGGTGAAAGTGTAAAACAATCATCAAAGTAACCGGCCGAGTATAAAGATTCCTAAAGAAGATACAACATATTCTTGTTGCTATATTTTTAATAGTTTATTACTTATGAATTAAAAAAAAACTATAAAAAGGAAGATTCGGATATTGCAAATAGCATATCTTCGTAAGAATCCTCACATGCCACGTAAGCTCACACGTTTGGACATCATATGTTACTTCAAATAGGATTTGAATGTTTCATAACTTCATTCAAAAGACAACCTTAAAATACTGAAGTAATAAGTATAATTATTTTTTGTAATTGTTTATTTACAAAGGCTTTTAGCATAGGGATATCAAGATGTATATATAGTGGCTGTTTTTTTTCTTTATAAGCATTTATATTGGAGCCTTTTATATAATTATATCTATAAATCTTATATAATATAGAGGAAAATAAAGAAAACAACTAAAATAACCGAGAAAAGTTTATAGAAAACTAAAGTACGCCTCTATATGTAGAGGCTCGTATCCAAACCACTACAATTTGTTGTGTCTTGCGAATGAGAGAAAAAAATGATAAGTGTTTACGAGTATGAGAGAGTTGGATATGGAAGGTTTTTGAAAAGTAAAAAAAAAAAATAAAAGAAAAGTGTATTTTTTAAAAATGTATAGAGATGTAGATTTGAGTTAAGGGTTCTAGGCCCGTGATGGCCATGATAAACATGGTTTAAATTTCGGAGTAGGATTGCATGGTCGTATATTTGTTGTTCTAGAAAAATAGTTAATTTTTTCACAAAAACAAATCACTTTCTATTTAGGAGTGTTCGGGATTGCTTTTTTGAAAGAAGTCAAGATATTGTGGCGAGTAAAATATGGCCCGTAAATTCATGCTTTAATTATATGATAAATAATCAGACAATTCAATCAATTGAAAAAATAATAAACAAGTTGCTAAAACGGGTCACATAATACAGAGAGAAAAATTTTTTTTCTATAGAAAGGAAGACAAACACTATTCCGTTGCACAAAAGAGCCATTTTTTAAAAGTTTTTATTTTAAAACACACACACACACATATATATAGAGAGAGAGAGAGTGAGTGAGTGAGTGAGAGAGAGATAGATAGATAATTATGGGCCTCTTGGAAGACTAGGCTTAGGCCAATCATCCTCCTCGCCCTCCCTTTGAGGTGACCATGGGTTGGAGGAAAAAATTGCAAAAAAAGATACAATTATAAAATTCAAAATACCAACACAAAAAGATAAACAACTTACTAACTTAAGATAATACCCCACTAAGGTGGTGGGGGGTGCTAACGGGTGCCAGCCCTCTGGTACTCTGGGTACCACGGCAACACTGCCGCCACCTTTCTTAATTCCTTTCTTGGGTATTATTTCCGGGTGATAATACCCGTTACCAAATGCAAATATAACCAATAAATCCAAGTTGTATGAGAGGTTATCTCTGTTAACCTTATTATTTTTATATAATAAACAAAAGCCATCGAGTGGTGCCACCCTTAAGGATAATCCATAGTAGTTAAAGATAAATTTGGATAATAATGCAAGATTGTTCGAGCCAAGGAACATCCCCACTATACCCTAACAAACTTAAAATGTTCATTCAAAACTCTTGAAACCACTCATGTTACCTCCTAGCCTTTCTCCTGAATTTATCCATTTCGTTCATAACAATCACTATACAAGCAAAATCACCTGAAATCAAATTTAAATATTTATTACGCGAATGAGATTGCACTCGACAACAAAACTAGGGGTATGCAAATGAGCCAGACTCGCGAAACCCGACCCAGACCCGTTTAGTGGTGTTCTTATGGCTTAGAACCCGACCCAATTTTAATAAAACCAGGTCAGATCGGTTCGGGTTTCACGGGTGTTACTCGGTGTATGCGAAAAGAAAATGGTCAGACCCGCGAGACCCGACCCGCACCCGGTATTTATATAGGGCTGGTTCCCGACCCTATGCATACCATTAACCGGGTCTGGCCATTTTCTCTTTATATAAACCGAGTAAGACCCGTGAGACCCGAAGTGATCAGGCCTAGTTTTTCACAATAAGGTCAGCTTGTGAGCCATAAGAATTCCACGAATATCATTTTCATTAATTATTATGATTTTATGAGAACACGTAACATAAGATAAAAAGAATGAATTTAATATGGAGTTTGGGACCACAATAATGCCAGACTAGCTTTGTGTTGTTGTTGATAGTGTGACACATGCAGCATCGGGTCCTTTGAAATAAATTACGCGGTCTCACTAATTTTAACCCCTTCTTTCTTTCTTTCTTTCTCTCTCTTTCATTAATCACTGTCCTTTCTTCTTCTTATTCGGTCATGGCGATCTGAGAACTGAAAGTGACACCAACAATTCAATTAAACTAATATTCCTTCAATTCACTTCCAATTTCAACCAATTTCGATAGTGTACTCGCCCTAGGGTTTATTAGTCATGTTAGAATTCACGTCGGCGTTAGATTCGATAGATAAGTTGCTGTTCGCCGTTAGCAGAGCTTTGTGTACTCCGTTCGCCGTGTTTCTTCACATTCAGGTACGGATTCTGATAATAATAATAATAATAATAATGCTATTTTAGGTTTTAGTTGTAGTTGATTAGTGTGTGGATCTGGTGATTGATTAGTTGAATTAGGTTATACTTGTGCGTAATGCTTATGATGAATTTGTGTAGTGGTTTTTTTTGCAAATGTGACGCTATTAAACCTTCAATTCACCTCCAATTGTATCCAATTTCAACGAATTTCGACTCAGTTTTAATATTTTAGTTATGTTAGATTCGATCGATGCGTTGTTGTTCGCTGATAGTTGAGCTCTGTGTACTCCGTTTGCCGTGTTTTTTCACATTCTACTTGTGTTTTACGATCTGTTGATGATAATGTTATGTTATGCTAGGTTTTAGTTGTAGAGTGGATCTGGTCATTAATTTGTTGAGTTAGGTTACACTTTGTGTGTAATTGTTATGGTGGATTTTTGTGTGTAGACAGATGAGATGTGATGTGATGTGATGTGATGGTAAAGTGACGTGTTCGGTTACGGAGCATGGATTTAACTTGAAGTTATTTGTTTTGTGAATGAACTTTATTGCAATTTAGGTTTTGGTGTTTTGTTGAATTTTAGTGTTTAGGTGAGATGCGATGTGATGGTTACGGAGTATTTAAGTTGAAGTTAGTTGATGACTTGATGTTTGAGTGAACTTTGTTGAAATGAAGTTTTGGTGTTTAGTTGAATTAGGTTAATGCTTATGATGAATTTTTGTGTGTAGATAGAGAGATGATGTGATGGTTAAAAGGAGTGTTCAATTATGGAACGTGGATTTAAGACAAAAATAGTTGTTGTTTGAATGAACTTTATTGAAATGTAGTTTTAGTGTTTAGTTGAATTAGAGTATTAGACTGCTTATGGTGAATTTTTTGTGCGTTGATGAGATGCGATGCGATTTGATGGTTAAGTGCCGTGTTTGTTTACGAAACTTGGATTTAATTGGAAATTAGTTGTTGTTTGAATGAACTTTATTGAAATTAAGTTTTAGTGTTTAGTTGAATTAGGTTACACTTGCGTGTAATGCTTGTGATGAGTTTGTATGTGTAGATAGATGAGATGTGATGGCTGAGAGTGGTGTAAGGTTATGGAACTTGGATTTAACTCGGAGTTAGTTGATGTTTGAATGAACTTTATTGAAATTAAGCTTTAGTGTTTTGTTGAATTGGGTTAATGCTTATGATGAATTTTTGTGTGTTGATGAGATGTGATGGTTAAGTGCTTTGTTAGTTTACGGAACTTGAATTTAACTTGAATTTAGTTGATGTAAGAATGAACTTTATTGCAATTTAGGTTTTAGTGTTTTGCACAATTAAGAACACTTTGTTTTGCAATGGTCAAACTGCCCAAAAAGCACATGCAAGGTTCAGATTTGCTGCGCTTGCACTATTAAGCACACATGCTTTTGTATTTTGTGGTTTTTGTTATAGGTTTTAATTCAGTGGTTGAATATTGGAGTCTGGAGTGGTTCAATTTATGAATCTAGGTTCTGAAAGTTAGTCTATCAGTCATTAAAGTGAAATGATACATCTGTGTTGTCTACTTGAACACAGGAGTAAACTTTTAGCTAAGTTGATGTGTTTGTCACAATTATTCTTTCTCTCTTGCTGTTTTTAAAGAAATAATAACTGCCTGGCAATTTCCTTCCTTATTGTGCATATATGTCAGTAATTTGGAATTTTTTTTAGAGTAGAGTTTGATTAATGACTTTGTATGTTAGCAGATGCACATGAATTTTGTTAGACATAGGTATTAGTAGATTGTTGTAAACTTGTAATGCGCAAGTGTGCATTCATGACTTTGTATATTAACAGCTGTACAACAATTTTATTTGACGTAGGGTTCTGGTGGATAGTTGCAATGTGTGCAAGTGTCCATTCATGACTTTGTATATTTACAGCTTGCACAATCATTTTTATTAGGCTTAGGGATTTAGTGGATAGTTGTGATGTGCAAGTGTGCAACAATGAAGTTGTTTGTTTAGTGCTTGGCCTGCAACAATGCAAAAACCTATTTTGAATATTTCCTAGGTTCTACAATCTAGCTTGACCTTCTATCTTTAATTGGTAAAACAGTTGTGCAAGATTTAAGTATATACCAATCTGAGAAAATGTTTAGAATGCTATGGCTGAAAGTAGGCTATTTTGTTAATTGCTTACGGATTTGTTAAAGTCAACCTAAATGCCATGTTAGAAAATGCACTCATAATTATACACTGTAGAAGCTGTTATGTTGTGGTCTCCGATCCATCATGGGTCGGGTCCGGTTTAGACGAATAGACAGAATTAGGAGATTAAGCTGTTTGAGTTTTGGCCTAGCCCAAAAGCTCTAATCAGGCCCAGTTTAGTTAAAGGGTTAAACCCTAATTGTCTAGTCTATATATTCTCTCCTGTACTTGTAAGTTTGTATCACTCAATAATAAGAAAACCCCAGTTATCGACAGTGGACGTAGGTCATACACCGTGACCGAACCACTTAAATCCTTGTGTCTCTTTCGTTTATTCTTTCGGTTTTACTATTGTATTCGTGTTTGTGTGTGACTCCGAACCTTACAATTGGCATCAGAGCCTGGTTCTCGATTATACACACAGTTCCGCCGCCGCTGCTCCGCTGCTACAGTTCCACCGCCGCTGCTACAGTACCGCCGCCGCTACAGTACCGCCGCCGCCGCTACAGTACCGCGTCGCCGCTACAGTACCGCCGCCGCTGCTACAGTTCCGCCGCCGCTGATTAGGGTTCCGCAGCTGCTGGTTCATTTTTTCTGATCAGTTTCCAGTCCTTTTATTCCTTGGGTAGTTTGGTTGTTTGCTGTAATCAAAACTCAGTTTGGATAATGGCTGAGGACTGAAAGATCAAGATTGAGAAGTTTGATGGTCAGGATTTTGGATGGTGGAAAATGCAAATTGAGGATTTGCTATGTCAGAAAGACTTAATAGAAGCACTAGAAGAGAGGAAACCGGAAAGTATGAAAGATGATGAGTGGAAGGTACTTG
>NW_027503432.1:0-36153 GCF_021521415.1 Bidens hawaiensis
GAGTATACGGCAGATTACTTCTGTTGAAGGTGACAACTCTCGAACGGGTTGATCTTATTGAAGAATATACAAGTCTTGTCATTAGATTGAAGAATTTGATCATTCAGGGTTTATTACTGGAGGTTGGAACTCTGAATCATATGCCCAAACATTAGTGCATCTTTGCGAATGGGATGTGGAAGAGCTTCAAAGATTATATTTGGGATACACGTTATCTAGAGTGGGAAAACTGAAGTGAAAGATGTTGAATGATTGGGTTGTTCATGAAGATGTGTGACGAGGTTAAATGTAAAGATATGTTTTTCTTTACCGGTGCTGACGGATAGCTGATGACTTGCTGCTGATTGTTGAAAGACTGAACCATATCATACGCTAGTGGATGATCGGGGATGATCTCCAAGAGTTGCTCACTTTGAGAGGGAGATCTGATATGAGAGGCTACAAGTTATTGGTTTGCTGAGAAGACTTAAAGATTTGTCCGTCTGCACAAGCCCGAGAATCATCAGTCAAGGGGGAGTCTGTTAGTGCATGATTTGTGACTGGTGATTTGTAATTAAAGTATTCGATAGCTAAGGAAAAGTGGGAGTTTGTTAGTGCACGGTTATGGTGTCCGTAGCAATCGAATAAGTTATAGATAGTCTAGATTGTATATTTATTGTAAAATGGTCATTCGCTATGGCTTGTATAGAGAATGGGTCCATTCGTTAGTTATCTAGTGTAACATCCTACCTTTGGTTATAATAAAATAAATTTCGTTTATTTATAGTGGGTCGTTATCGGTTTAGATAACTAGGATATGAGTTGGGCTAGTGTTGGGTTAAATGGATATGGGTTATGGACTTGGGTATGAAAGAAAGATGGAAAGACCATGGGCTAAGCCCATGATCCATAAATATATAAACTATAATCACCATTAATTCCCGTCATTTTACACGTAATCCATACACCACCAAAGCACACACTTAAGCTCTCTCTCTAGCCGAAATATAGAAGAAGAAACGGATCCCGACCCAAGGTATGATAGTATTTTGTTGTATGAGCTTAAATCCATTAGTTATGGTCACGAAACGACGAGCCGACACCGTTAAACCGTTTAAGTAACGAGATCCGGGTGGAATCGGGTATAAACCGAACCTATGATGAGCTTAGGGGTCACCCTAGCACAGATCTGGATTGAACGGGACGAAAAACGGTGAAAAAGGAGTTAAAACTCGTTTTTTCCGACGTGTTCGCGGTTTTCCGGCGGCTTTCCGGAAAGGTGGCGCCGGAATAGTGGTACGAGGATAAGGAATGTCAGGGAATGTTCTGACATTCCCTGACCTAACCCTAGTTCGCAATAGGGACTTAACGAACTGAAGGTGATTCGTTAGTTGATTCGCATAAGGGGGCACAACGAACTAGCTCTAGTTCGCCTATGATTCGTCTCTGATTCGTTAAGGGAAAAGGGTAACGAATTACCCTTGATTCGTTATGATTAGTTCGTTAAAAGAAATAACGAATTAGAAGGTCCGATTCGCTACTTGGACTGGTTCACTATATGGACTGATTCGTTAAGGAGTCCAGTTCGTTAAGGGTTCAATTCGTTATAGGAACCAGTTCGCTAGGATAATCCAATTCGCTATGAACCAGTAATGAATTAGAAGTTTAACAGAATGACAGAATGGTCCCTAGACTTAGAAAAAAATGATTTAATTATAAATAAGCCCTTGAACTTTTAATAGCAAATTATTATATGATTCAAAATGTTAATGGAAAATGTGTTAAGACAGTTAATGAAAAGAAAATTAAAATAAGGACTATAAACAAATAGAAAAAATATTGGCATATAACTGAGTGGAACCTGTATACACACTTACACAATTGCAACTGGAACGTGATTGATTGTAGTTGTTGAAACAATTCAAAAGGGGGGGGGGGATTGTTTGAGGAAAAGCACAATTAAACGATTTATAGGAATATGGGTAGGAAACCATAACACAAGTATGAAAAAATTAAGGGGCCTTGAAAATTTGAAAATATTGATAGGGAATTTAAACTTTTTAATCCACCGCGCAAAGTTCATTCCCATTAATTATTTAAAACAAATTACACGAAAACAATTGCTTTTAAGATTTACAATTATTATCAATGTCTTATAAAATAAAATAAAAAAATTAACTAGATATTATGTTGTAAAATTAATATGCAACATATAAACTCTAGACAATAGACAATAATTATATCTCGTATATTAGGTGCATGAATCACACTCAAGCCATTTACAAAAAAACGGTCAATATTAAAACTCGGTTCACTCAAATCCATATCAATTTTTAATAATTATGCTTAAAATACGTTTTATGTTAAGAATAGTCAAAATTTGATCAATTGACAATCCATATATGTTTTTTGGATGATTTTTTTTTATTAATTGGATATAGATTAATGATTTCGAGATCATTGATCAATTTCATGAATACGGGTTCTCTTGTACCTAATGTATGATAACAATTGTTTTATTGGATCTTTTACCTACACACACACACAATGTTGTAAAAGTCAGATTCCAAGGCTGAATGGTCGGTAGTTAGTCGGTCCTCGAACCCCTACCTTTTTTATTTGTTGGAGGCGGTCAAAAGTCGTTAGAATTCTCTAAAAGTCGGGCTAGGCGGTCAAACGTTGGTCAAGCTACCTTTTTAACGTGAATCATGCTTATTTTAATATATATATATATATAATATCCAAAAATTAATTTTCTATATATTAAATTTGATAAATTATATTGAGCAATAACAAGTCATGTGTCTTAGTGAATAGTATTAGCTCTTAAGACCATGTGTGATGGGGGCTACAAAACAGGCGACAAATCATGGAACACCGCCCCCTGGGCGATAAGTGGCGGTGGTGGTGGTTGGGGGGGGGGGCGACGGGTATTTGTCATCTGACATATTCTTTTAGAAATTATTATTATATTCAAATGTGTGTATATATCAATCAATCAACCATACCCAGTGGGATCCCCACTAATAGCAAGCTATAAGTAGTGGTATGGGGAGGGTGGGATGTAGGCACAGCGTACATCTATCCAGAGGGAATAGAGAGGTGGCTTCCAAATAGACCCTCGGCTCTAAAAACATATTTTTGAGGGAATATAAGAGGAAATTAAAGTTTAACATTAATAAAATTAGTAATAGCTCGTTATAGAATTAAAACTACTAATAAATAAAACTATATAATATATGACATTAAAATAGCATAATGGTGTGTGACTAAATAAGGTAAACAGTAGCCCCTTTAATAATTTATATCGCCCAAAAAATCCTTAGCTTTAATTCTACGTCTCCAAGAACTCCTATCCTCAATCATGTCCTCTGAAAGGTTTAGGTCTATGAAATCCTGCCTAATCCTCTCCACCCAAGTCAATCTAGGTCGGCCTCTACCCATCCTCCCCTCTATATTAATGTTTTTCTACGATTCTAATAGGATTCGTCGCCTGTCTTCTCTTCACATGACCAAACCATCTGAGTCTCCACTCTCTTATCTTGTCGGATATGTTAGCTACCTCTAATCTCTCCCAGAACACATCGTTTCTTATTCGGTCTAACCTTGTGTCCACACATCCAGCGTAGCATTCTCATCTCTCCTACTTCCATTTTCCGTAGTTGTGCCTTCTTGATGGCCCAACATTCTGTTCCATATAACATTGCGGGTCTGACAGCCACCCTGTAAAATTTTCCCTTTAGTTTAGCTGGGAATCTCTTGTCACACAATATGCCTGTGGCTGCTCTCCACCTACACCATCCTACCTGAACTCGATGGACCACATCACTGTCTAATTCCCCATCACTCTGAACAAATGATCCTAAATACTTGAACGTCGTTACCTGCGGGACCACTTGCCCGTCAATGGTGTGTGTAATATATATATATATATATATATATATATAATATATATATATATATTATAGCTACAACACCATTACACCCTAAAACAAAACTCTCCTTTGCTGGTTGGACTCAACATAGTGCAAGTCGTCCCATTTTGTAGCCTCTCCGCTACACATAGCCTAAGAGACATTAGTTTTTTATCATGTCGTCTACAAATTCATTTGGAGGCGGGAGCATTGTTATTATTTGTATCTTATTTATGCATATCAAACACATAAAACAATCATTCATTCAATTCTCATAAGTTAACAAAATGGGACAATTGAATCCATTGTCCATTTCATTCTTCCGTCCATTCCATACGATGGTTGGGCTTTAATTATCGGGTTTATTTGGTCTAACACTTTATATTCTCATTTCTTAACGACTAAATTACACTAAATCCGTTTTTGAAGGGATCAAACCCATGTTCTCAAAGGGAGCATCATCACATTAACACGTAACTTCAATTTCAATGACTTTGCAAGTTAGACCAAACCCTCCATCAATTTTTTTCTTATTTTTGTTATTGATATTGTTGCATATTATGTTAACTAGTTTTATATTCACTTTTAAAATACTTTTTATTACTGGATTTTGCTATAAAATTTTCTAGATTTTATTAATTATTTTAAAATTGTTAATTCTTGAATTTGGTATGGATTAGAGGATATATACTAATTAATTTTATTTAATTGTTTTTAAACATTAATTTTTAGATTTTGCTAAGTATTATGCTACCAATTTTGTTACGTTATTTTTAATTAAATTTAAAATATTTATTTTCTTGATTTTGTTAAAGATCTTGCGGCGGATTTGTTCAAGTTTTATTTTTAATATTTTTTCTCAACTTTGCTACGGATTTTGCTACTAAGGGTTTTTTTAATTAAATTACTTATTTTCTCCATTTCGTTATGGATTTTGCTACGAATTTGTTGAAGTTTTTTTTAAATACTTATTTTTTTGATTTTGCTACGGATTTTGATACGAATTGGTTCAAGTTTGTTTAACATACTTACATTCTCAAATTTTCTATGGATTTTGCTACGGGATTTGCTAAGGATTTCATTTGTGACGGAATATCCGTACCTAAACCATAGCTAAAAATATCCGTAGCTATTCCGTAGTTAATTCGTAGCAAAAGTTGCAATGGATTTCATTCGTAGCAAAAAATTGGTAGCAAATGCTTGTTTTTGTAGTAGTGAAAAGAGAAAAACATAATGATGTGTGACCAAAATAAGGTAAAGAAAAACCCTAAGGTATTCATTTCTCTCTAAAGATCCTTAACCTTAATTCTAAGTCTCCAAGAATTCTTATCCACAACCATGTCCTCAGAGAGGTTTAGGTCTAGCAAATCATGTCTAGTCCTCTCATCCCAAGTCAATTTAGGTCGGCCTCTACCCCTCCTCCCCTCTATAGTAATGTTTTCTATGGATCTAACAGGGTTCGTCGTCTGTCTTCTCTTCACATGTCCAAACCATCTCAATCTCCACTCTCTTATCTTGTCGGATATGTTAGCTACCCCTAATCTCTCCCGAAACACACTGTTTCTTATTCGGTCTAACCTTGTGTAACATTCTTATCTGCTACCTCCATTCTCTACTCTTGTGCCTTCTTGATGGCCCAACAATCTGTTCCATATAACATTGCAGGTCTAACTGCGACCCTATAAAATTTTCCCTTTAGTTTAGTTGGGAATCTCTTGTCGCACAATATACTTGTGGCTGCTCTCCATCTACACCATCCTACCTGAACTCGATGGGCCACATCGTTGTCTAATTCCCCATCGCTCTCAACGAATGATCTTAGATACTTGAACTTCGTTACTTGCGTAACCACTTCCCCTTCAATGGTGATCTGGACGTCCTCATTGTCATTTACCCCACTAAAATCACAATGTAGGTACTCCGTCTTAGATCGACTAATCCTTAAACCTTTGGTCTCTAAGGCTGTTCGCCACTCCTCTAGCCTCCCGTTTAGATCTTGTTTACTCTCAGCAACTAACACAATATCATCTGCGAACATCATGCACCACGGGAGTGTCTCTTGGATAGACTTTGATAGCTCATCCAAGACTACTGCAAAAAGAAACGAACTCAACGCTGACCCCTGGTGAAGGCCTACCTCCACAGGGAAGAAGTCGGTATCCCCCACGGGCGCACGGACACTTGTTGCACTGTTGGTATACATATCCATCATTATCTCTATATATTTCCTCGGGACCCCTCTACCATGTAGGCACTTCCAAAGCACTTGGTGTGGCACATTGTCGTATGCCTTTTCTAGGTCATTTGTAACATCCTACTTTCGGTTATTATAATAAAAATAAATTTCGTTATTTCATAGTGGGTCGTTATCGGTTTAGATAAATAGAATACGAGTTGGGCTAGTGTTGGGTAAATGAATATGGGTTATGGACTTGGGTTAGGAAAGAAAGAAGGAAAGACCATGGGCTTAAGGCCATGATCCATAAATATATAAACCCTTAATATCCATTTAATCCTCATTCACACATATTCCATACACCACCCAAAACACACACTTAAGATTTCTCTCTAGTTCTTCCTTATCTCTAGCCGAAATCCAGAAGGAAACCGAGCACCGACCCGAGGTAATGATAGTTTAATATTGTACGAGCCTAAAACGTTAGTTATAGTCGCGTAACGACAAGCCGACACCGTTAAACCGTTTAAATCACAAGATCCGGGTGGAATCGGGTATAAACCGGACCTAAGATGAGTTTAGGGGTCACCCTAGCTCAAATCTGGATCAAACGGGACGAAAAACGATGAAAACGGTGGAAGAACGAGTGAGATCTCGTTTTTCTGGCGAAAACGCGGTTTTCCGGCGATGACGGCGCCAGAAAGGCGGCGCCGGAAAAGATAAAGATGTCAGGGAATGTTCTCTGACCTAACCCTAGTTCGCTAAGGAAACTTAGAGAACTAGAGGGTGATTCTTTAGCTAGTTCGCTAAGGAAACTTAGAGAACTAGAGGGTGATTCTTTAGCTAGTTCGCTAAGGAAACTTAGAGAACTAGAGGGTGATTCTTTCGCTAGTTCGCTAAGGAAACTTAGAGAACTAGAGGGTGATTCTTTAGCTAGTTCGCTAAGGAAACTTAGAGAATCAGAGGGTGATTCTTTAGCTAGTTCGCTAAGGAAACTTAGAGAACTAGAGGGTGATTCTTTAGCTGATTCGCTAAGGGAACTTAGAGAACCAGAGGGTGATTCTTTAGCTGATTCGCATAAGGAAGCCTAACGAACTAGGCTTGATTCTTTATCCGATTCGTTAAGGAAAATGGTAACGAATTACCCTTGATTCTTTAAGACCATTCGTTAACAAAGA
The DNA here is from genome assembly GCF_021521415.1 of Bidens hawaiensis. Classification (NCBI taxonomy): domain Eukaryota; kingdom Viridiplantae; phylum Streptophyta; class Magnoliopsida; order Asterales; family Asteraceae; genus Bidens; species Bidens hawaiensis. The sequence goes on from NW_027503432.1 coordinate 7,248, forward strand.
TAACGAATTAGAAGGTCTAATTCGCTAAGACCAAAGTAACGAATTGAAGTTTAACAGAAGGACAGAATGGTCCCAGAACTTATAAAGGAATGAATTAATTACAAATAAGCTAGTGATATGGCTAGTAATAGATAATTAATACGAGTAATTGTTATACAATTAGCCGCGCCCAACTGAAGAAAGGAATAACAATTAACGGTGAACGTAACCGACTTCAGGTGAGTTTCTATCCCCACTTCTGTGTTATGTTTTCGGGGCTGTGTGCATACTTGATATGTTTGTTAATACACTTATCCTAAGTGATAAGTGTATGCCTTATATGAATGATGTGAAATGTATGAATGATTGCTTATTAGTACGTGAACGATCTTCGGATATTGCACGTACTGTCAGGTTGTAGTGTTACGTATAAGGTAAGTATAATGTATTTGCTTGTATGTATGAATGTGATAAAGTTAACAAACGAAGGAAAGGCATGGTTGTATGGTAACGAAGAGGGACCAGACCCTAATAATATCTGTGATGTTAGGGACCAGACCCTAATAATATCTGTGATGTTAGGGACCAGACCCTAATAATATCTGTGATGTTAGGGACCAGACCCTTATAATATCTGTGAGGTTATAGGGCGAAAGGCTCTTTAAAACGTATGATTATGTATGTAAAGAAAGTATGAAGGTAAGAATGAAAGTATATGCCCTTATGTGTGTATGAAAGAAAGTTAAGAGGTTAAGTATGAAGTGTAAGAAGGTATTGTATGATTATGTGATTAACTAGAACTCACTCAGCGTAGCTGACTTTTAGTATGCACGCAGGTGAGTAGAATGAAATAGGTAGCTTGAGGAGGACACATGACAGAGTTGGACGAAGCTGACATCTGAAGATTTTGCTATGATGTTTTATTTTAAAAGACTATGTTTTGTTTTTAAATGACTATGAATGCTTGATAAGACAAGAATTATGGTTATAGAATGTAATGGTTAGAATATTTTTAATGTTCCGCGAATATTTTAATTAACTCTGATATTTAGAACTGCGTTTATGAGTAAATCCAACACGAAAGTAGGGCTACCGGTAACGGGGCGTTACATCAATGAACACCATATGAAGGTCGCGCTTCTTCTCCCTATACTTTTCCATCAATCTTCTTATAATGTGTATTGCCTCTGTGGTGGAACGCCTTGGCATGAATCCAAATTGGTTCAACGTAACCTGAGTTTCCCGTCTAAGTCTAGCCTCAATCACTCTTTCCCATAGCTTCATAGTATGGCTTAGTAGCTTGATTCCTCGGTGGTTACCACAAAATTGGGTGTCTCCTTTGTTTTATATATAGGGACTATGACACTGGTCCTCCACTGGTCTGGCATCTTTCCAGATTTGAGGATAATATTGAACAAAGTAGTTAACCACATGACTCCTTCTTCTCCCAGACATTTCCATACCTCGATGGGTATGTTGTCTGGGCCAACCGCCTTAGCCCTTCCCATCCTCCTAAGTGCAGTCTGCACTTCTTCTCGTGTGATCCGTCGGTAATAACAGTTATTCGGTTGTTGTTGTTGGGAGGTTGTGTTGTCATATTCTTCTTGGTAGGCTCTCCCATTGTTAAAAAGGTTATGGAAGTATGTTTGCCATCTTAACTTGATGTCCTGCTCCTTAACAAGTACATGACCCTCTGTATCCTTTATAAACTTCACTAGCCCTAGATCTTGCCTTCTACGCTCCCTGGCTTTGGCAATCTTAAACATATCATGTTCCCCCTCTTTTGTTTCTAAACGTTCATACATTCGTTTATAGGCCTTGTTTTTATCTTCCGACACCGCCTTCTTCACCTCTCTCTTGGCCGTTTTGTAAGTCTCCCTCAATTCCCCTCGTTCCTCCTCATTTGTGCACCTCATAAGCTCCCTAAAGCTTACTTGTTTTTCTCTTATCATGTGTTGTACGACCTCATTCCACCACCAAGACTCCTTATGCCCACATGTCTTTCCTGTTGTGACCCCGAGAGTCTCCTTTGCTACTTGAATGATATTTGTCACCATAGCTTCCCATATCTGAGTTGAGTCTTCATTTAGTCTAGCTAATGTCTGCAACATGAGTTTATCCTTAAACAGTGGAAGATTTTCGTCCTTCAAGTTTCCCCAACGAATTCTAGGTGTACATTTCCTTTCTCGAAACGTCAGCTTATTTCTGAAGCCTATATCTGTTACCAGCAGTCGATGTTGAGCCACAACCGTCTCCCCAGGTATGACTTTGCAGTCCTTCCACCAACGTCTGTTTCCTTGCCTTATCAAAAGGTAGTCAATTTGCGTTTTGTGTCCGCCACTGCTGAAAGTGATCAAATGTGGGTCTATTTTCTTAAAATACGAATTTAAAATACCTAGGTCATGGGTCACCGCAAACTCTAGAAGCACTGTGCCGGTCTCATTCCTATCACCAAAACCGAAACCCCTATGTACGGCTTGAAAAGCATCGTTAACCCTACCAATGTGTCCATTAAAATCACCTCCTATACAAATCCTCTCACCCCTAGGTATGCCCCCTACCACTGCGTCTAGGCAATCCCAAAATTCTCTCTTTTCCTGATCCCCTAAGCCTATATGAGGTGCGTGAGCGCAAACTACTGCTACTACATCCTCTCCTAATACTAATCTCAGCACCATAATCCTATCGTTATGTCTTATCACCTCCACCACACTAGTTTGTAGTTCCTTAGCCACTAGAAACCCCACTCCATTCCTAGCTCCATCAGACCCCGAGTACCACAACTTATATTCATTACACTCGGCTCCTCTATGCCCTTTCCACTTAGTCTCCTGAAGGCATGCTATCTGAACTTTACGTCTTTTAAGTACATCTACCAATTCTAGCAACTTACTATTTAGTGTTCCTACATTCCAAGAAGCCAAACGCAATAAATGCGCCCTATCTTTACCCTTACCTACACCCCTCGTTTCGGATATGGTCACAAGTAATAGTCATGGTTCCTACGCTCTATGATTGCAACTGCTCACACAAATACAAGCAATAGAACACCCAATCTAACATGTTACTAAATAAATAAATAAATAAATAAATATTTTTGTAAACGCGAAGATGCCCTAAACTAACTCATAAAATCCATCTAACATTCACTTTATACACCAACTGGTAATAAAATAGAGTACTTAAATGAGTATGATACACCGTTGACCGTCAAAATCTAATCGACAATGGACATGAAAAGATCGAAGAAGAAAATAACGATCTAAATACAACGATTATTCATCTTTCACGTAAAATATGACCGGCATCTATAATAAGTAGCCTAAATATATACATAGTTCGTTCTTTTCACATAAAAAGATACAAAAAAGATTATATAATAACATTTTTGTAATTTAATTTTACTTATTTTCCCCTCAACTACGTTACCAATAATAATTTCAGTGTAAAAAACAAATACCCTATTAATAAAAATTTTGATCGGCTTAATGCTCACCGACTGTGAGTGTATATACTTATACGCTAAGACGTATAGACCGTATATATATATTCACCGTATATGTCTTGGCTATATATATTATATATGTTTTTTTTTTGTTTTTTGTAGTTGTAATTTTCCGTCATGAGATAATAAAACTTTTCCTTTCCTGCTTCATTTTCTTATCTTCTTTTCATGTCATCATTCTTCAACAATTACATGGTATCAGAGCAAGGTTCTTAATCATGCTTTTCGTTTCAACCGGTTTTTCTTGATTCACCAGTTTTCTCTTTTCATCATAAGCACTCTAAACAGATCCAGATCCTAGTTCTGCAAGCCATTTGTGATTCGGACTGGGCTGCTTGTTCTAATACTTGTCGATCGGTTAGTGGTTTTTATGTTTCCCTTAGTGGCTCTCCGATTTCTTGGAAATCTAAGATGCAGCCTATTGTTTCTTTGAGTTCGGCTGAAGCCGAGTACCGATCTCTTTGACGTGTGATTGCCGAACTTGCCTGGCTGACAAGACTTCTCTCAGAGTTTAATGTTCATAACATTACTCTTGTCACACTAAAATTGATAGTTAGGCTGCAATCTATATTGCAAAGAATCATGTCTTTCATGAGCGGACTAAGCACATTGAAATATATTGTCATTTTGTTCGTAAGAAGTTATAGGAGGGCCTAGTGACTTTGGTGCATACGAACACGAAAGATTAGCTTGCTGACATTTTTAGTAAGAGCTTCCCAGAACCTCATTTTCACTCGTTGTTATGCAAGTTGGGGTTTTCTTAACCTCCAACTTGAGGGGGGATGTGAGCGTATATACTTATACGCTAAGACGTATACGCCATATATGTTATACGACGTGTAACGTACATGCCGTATACACATATATGCCGTGTATGTCTTTGCTATATATATATATATATATATATATATATGGTTTTCTTGTTTCTTGTAGTTGTATTTTTTCGTTTCGAGATAATAAAACTTTTCCTTTCCTGCTTCATTTCTTATTTTCTTTTCATGTCATGGCTCTTCTTCAACTATTACACCGACCCGGACTTGCTTTGGTTCCACTGATTGCATGGCCACGACAATATACAAAACACATAATAAGGAAAATAAATAACGAAGCTATATGTGAGTCTGAATATAAAATCTTTATGACAACGATTTTGTCCCATGTTACCGATCAGGGGATATTCACATTTTCATACAATAATAACAAGAATCAATTATTTAGTTAACTAGTACTTTTCCCGTCCAGTGGACGGAAACATTAACACAGGAATGTAACGACTACATTAATTATAATAAAGTTGTCAATTTATAAAAGTTTAAAATCAATAATTCAAGATATGAGAACCATTTGTGTAAGTATTTTTCTTAATTGCATTATAAAACAAAAACAATTGTGTAAACAAAGTAACATAGCAAACAAATAAATCAGTAAGTTTACAGAACAAGAAAAAAAACAAAAACAAATCAGAAGAAAAAAAAAGGTTGTAAACGTATGAAGAAATAAAAGATCACATGTGGTATATTTGTTGATGTAATAGTGCTCCTTAACCGTGTCTTCAATGTTACAAAACATAAATTTAAACCTATGCAAATATTTCAAAGTCAAGATAATGTCTGAGTTGCCACTTGCCAGGGTAAAGCAGGTTCACATTAACATGGGAAATTTAAAAAAAAAGTATTAGTTTGGTTTGAGTAAAAAAAAATAAAAGGTTATCAACAAAACTGATACATTTTTTTTATTATTAAATGACCCATTTTGACCAAAACTCTTTTTTCTCATAAATTATGACCCGTTGACTAAATTTAAGATGACCCAAATAAACCAAAAAAACTTGCTAAATGACTCAAAATTAACAAACCTGACATAACATGTGACTGAAATATTAACATTTAACAATAATAACACACTAGTGCAGCGACATTCTGCAGAATATCCATTTCATATTATAAACCACATCTATATAACAACGTTCAGTTTGTATTTTTAATTTGAGAAACAAAGAGTAGATTCATATGTTCGAAATTAAGTGGTAAATGATTGCTTCACATTTAGTCAAGTTTTTCACTCAAAAAAGTATGTTCATGTTGATTATTTTTAGGGACACCAATAAATAAAAATCTAACACATCTTGAAGTTATATTTATATATGTACTTTGAAGACTATATTAATTAAATAAAACTAAGAATTAGTAGGCACTATGGCCCAATACATCCATACAAAAAGTGTAGCAACACCATTTGTAACAATGGAACTAAAAACCTGTAGTGGATTTTGAAACCACTCTTTTCAAACAATAGCATTCCATTTTATCTAACTATAATACAGTTAATTGTTGTAATTGGAAGTCTTGAAGTAGTATATGCATTGCGACTTAAACGTACCTGGTATTTTTTTTACCCTTTATTAAAATAACAACTTTGGCGTGTTTAGTAAACTAACATTTTTGACTCATTTACTAAAAATGATACCATTTGACTCGTTACTAAAAGTGATATGTTTGAACCAATTACTAAAAACGATTAGTTTGACCAGTTTATCAAAATTATAATTTTGACCCGTTTACTAATCATGATAGTTTTTTACTCATTTACTAAACATGACAAATTTGACATGTTTATTAAATTTATAATTTTCAACCTTGCAGCTTAACTATGATGATTGGGTAGGGATGACAAAATATAAACTGATAAAGTAAATCACTAAATCTTGTAACATAACCATAAAAAAACTTAAGAAGCCAACAAAAAGACACAAAAACATACCAAAAAAAAAAAAAAAAAAACAAACTACAAAGCAGCAACTTAAAGCTTGACAACACGATAGTGGCGGTTAATGAAAACTTTTGGAATGTTCAGTCCTTTATAGAAACTCTCTAGCGAGATAGTCGTGTCGGCAATTGCATCTTCGGAGGGTGCCAAATCATAATCAGACGGGATAGTAGCATCGACAGTCATATCAACAAACTCAATGGATTGCTTAAAACTGTTGATTTCGACAACGCCATTCCATTTTCATTCAAGCAAGGCTCCGGTTCTTTTTCTTTTCTTCTCTATACGACAGATCTATAAAACCTAAATAACTTGTTTGTTGGAAGTTCATAAACTCAATAAGACATAAATATATTAAATGTCGAATAGAAGAACTTCATGCAAACCGCCTCGTCGTTGAACTCACGAGAAAGTTGTGATTTGTACGGACTGTAGAGTCCGGATGATACAACTTCAACACTCTCACAGCATGTCTAAAAAAAGCATGACCACAAAACAACAAAAGAAAACATATAAAGTGTACATTATCATTGCAACTAAAAATATAAGTATACAACATAATCATCTTTCAAATAATATGATTAAATGCTGATGGTAAGACAAAAGCAACTTACGTATGAATTGCACCTTACTTGGACATGTTTATCACTTTGGTTTTCTTCCATCTTTTGTATAATGATTGATGTATGTATAAAGAATGCTTCAAAGTTTATATAAATACATCTAGTAGTTGGTGGTTACCCATGTAAATAGGCGTAGTGACAAATGGGGTAGTTGCATGTGAGGAAAAAGGTGTAGTGGGGCAGTTACATGTGAGGAAAAGTAACCGTTTTTTAATTTATTTTTATCGAACGACCAGTATTCAATCTTGGATCTTATCGGACGTCTCATATCAAATTCCACTCTTCTGTAACCTATTATATTAATTAGGAATTGGCTATAAAAGATACTTATTGACCATCATATATACGACACTTATGTTTCACAAGCAAAACTGGAATATATTTTTCAAACTAAGTTAATTAAACGTAGAAAAAAAAAGACTCGACTACTATGGTGATGATATCCGTCAGTGATCCGTTAGTGATACTTCCGTAGACTATCCATAGGTAATAGCAGTACGTTGAAGTCTTTACCCACACCCGGTGAATATGTCCGTGGCTAGTTAATATATATTTTAAATGTTGTTTTATATTACAAGTTACTGGGTAAAATATTATAATTCAACTTCCGGAGTTTTGACTTTGTACTAGATATATATTAATTCAATTGGCATTTGTTGTACACAACATGAAAAACTGACTCATAAGTCACTTTAGCATTTAACACGATGTGCCAAACTGGCAAACTGCCAATTCATTTTCTTTAATATGATACTTTGGTGCGAAACTCATGATAAAATATGCATGCCAATCTATTTATGGAAACCCGTCTACCCCCCAATGAATCATTCCGTGGGTTCAGAATCGTGAAAAACATAAACTTACGACTTTTATAAATTTCTAAAGTAAAAAAATATGTCAAGGATTGAATCGATATTAAGAACACGAAACAAATATACGAACACAAACAATTTAGATAAAACTCACTTTTTATAATTAGGAAAATAACTAAGAACCGAATTATAATAACTCTCTTGATCAAACCATACTTGGTAATGATCTTTTTATAGAGTAACCCAAAGCAAGAAACAAATTAACCATAATGGTTTTAATGGGTTAAACCACCTCTCCTCATATAGGCTCACTTATAAACTCTATATGGCCGGGCATTCAATCTAGCCAGCTACATAAAAGGATTATGAGGAATCATGAAATAATTATTGCAAACTTTTCTCACAATTTTATTATATGTGTTGTAAATTTAGATCGCACAATATGTTTAAAAACGACTACTAAAAGCAAACAATTACACGGGAACCTCTTGGTGGTTCCAGTTCGATTTTAACAAAGGAGAACACCACTATACTGTTACAGGTTTCTAATCGGGTAAAATGAGTTATATGTGGGTGGTAAGCCGTTCGGAGCCCCCTGGCTGGCAACCAGTTGCACAAAAGCAGTTAAAAAAAAGTTATTGTGATCGATCTGGGTTTAAGAATCTATTCAACCAACTTAGTTGACTAAACATAAGGAGAATCTTTGAATTTTGATGCATAACAAATTAAAAAAAGAACGATTAACACGAATCAGTATGATGCATAACAAATTTATTTAATTCATTAGTTTTTTCTATTTAATCGAGACAAACTAACATACACAACATTATATATTTTAACATAAAAATTTAAATACTACTGTACAATACGAGCTCAGTTCTTGAAAGCCTAAATTATTAGATACTACAAGATCAACTATGCTGTCTTATTAAAAAACTTACAAGAAAACACAATGATAAAATTTAGTTAACTAAGGAGAAAAAAAAGCAGAACTTGTAAAATATGACACCTCAATTATCTAATTAGTATAAAAGAGATGTTTGGTGTCACAAATTGTTAGTGTACAGTTTTGGTGTCCGTAACAATCGAATAAGTTATAGATAGTTTAGATTGTATATTTATTGTAAAATGACCATTCACTATGGTTTGTATAGCGAATTGATCCATTCGTTAGTTATCTAGGCTATTTGTCAAGTTATTACCATTCGTTATGAAGGCATAACGAATGGTGTCTCATCGTTATGAAGATATAACGAATGTGGCTAATTTAACGAATGGGGCTTTGGCCTATAAATAGGTAGATTATGTTTATAATTAAGGTAGAAAGGGAGAGAGAGAGATCTAAGTTATTATTTATTCTCTCCATTAGTTATTACCCTCAATAATGTATTCATCCTATTTATCAATAAAGTATTAATTTAAAGTGTTTATCGTGTTGATGCTTCGGGTTAGCGGCTAGATCCTGGATCGTAGAAGGTTCTCTCAATTGGTGTCAGAGCAGGTTGCTGCCCTCGTTGCATCGATTAAAGTATTAAAATCTGAGTTTATTTGTGTTCTTCGTGTTCATCGAATTTTGGTCAGATCTGGATTAATTTAGTGTGTTATTGATGGAATTGATGGTAGATTCGTGTTAGTTAAAGTAATACGAAGCTTCTGGTATAATTTGGTGTTAAGTTATGGTGTAGACGAATCCACCATGGAAGAGCATGATTACTGTTTGATCAGATTTGGATCAAATCAGTGGTTGTTATGTTAATTGGACGATGAATTCGTGTTTAGGAACAAAATCCGAGTATTCGTGTGTATTTATGTTGGTTAATTATGGTGTTTTGATGAATCCGCTCTGGATGGAGTTCAAATTTGCACATTCCGGCCAGATCTAAGTATTTCCGGCCTTGTAACTGATTTTTCCGGCGAAATACACTTTTCCGGTGAATAGTTCATATCCAACAACCTAACTCGTTATGTTACTGTAGCAATTTGTTATGGAAACTTAACGAATGGAAAATTTAACGAATTAAGGTAATTCGTCAAGGTAATTCGTTAAGTTAAAAATAACAAATCAAGGTAATTCGTTAAGTTAAAATAACGAATTAAGGTAATTCGTTAAGTTAATTCGTCAAGATATTTCGTTAAGTTAAAGATAACGACTTAAGGTAATTCGTTAAGGTAATTCGTTAAGTTATTGGTAACGAATTAAGGTAATTCGTTAAGTTAATGGTAACGAATGAAGGTAATTCGTTATGTGTATGACGAAGTGGATATCTTAACGAATGGAAGGCCATTTGTGTAATTGTTATAACGAATTAAGATGGTAATTTATAACGAATTGAGTACATTCGTTAACTTTGTAACTAATGAGTGACTGGTTGACGAATGGTGGATATTTATAACGAATTTGAGTTGTTAATTTATAACGAAGGAGAGGTCATTCGCTAAAAAAAAGTAATTTGGCAGGAAAATTTTTCTTGAACGAATTTTTTCCTGAATACTCCTCGTAAGTGAGATTTCATTCTTGAAAATTTTGACGAAAATATTTATTTTTCGATAATTTTCGATGATTTTTTGGCGGGAAGATCGGAAAATTTTTTCTTAAAACGAAATTTTTCTGGAATATTCCTAATGTATTGGAGACTTTTCGTGCAAATTTTGATAATATATTTTTCGGCCGACTTTTTACGCGTTTCTACTGGCCGAGAGGAAGACCACGTATAATTTAAAGAGGAGTTTATTTGAGATTTGTGTATACTGTTCAAGACCTTGCCAAATTTGTTAAGAAAAGGGGGAGATAAAACTTTCATATGAGTTTATTTAGCTTGCATCTTCCTACGTTTGCAAGGTTTCTTGAAAAATTACTGCAATTCGGGTGGTAATTTATTCTTGCAAGGCTACGTTTGACTGGGTTCAAGACTACAATTGTTTTTCAATTGCTGATTGGTTTGTTCGAGATTGAAACCTAACTATGTAGGATACGAGTGTCTGTCCGTTTACTTCTTCCTGAGGGACTTTGATCCTGACTATGTTGGCTACGAGTATACGGCAGATTACTTCTGTTGAAGGTGACAACTCTCGAACGGGTTGATCTTATTGAAGAATATACAAGTCTTGTCATTAGATTGAAGAATTTGATCATTCAGGGTTTATTACTGGAGGTTGGAACTCTAAATCATATGCCCAAACATTAGTGCATCTTTGCGAATGGGATGTGGAAGAGCTTCAAAGAGTATATTTGGGATACACGTTATCTAGAGAGGGAAAACTGAAGTGAAAGATGTTGAATGATTGGGTTGTTCATGAAGATGTGTGACGAGGTTAAATGTAAAGATATGTTTTTCTTTACCGGTGCTGACGGATAGCTGATGACTTGCTGCTGATTGTTGAAAGACTGAACCATATCATACGCTAGTGGATGATCGGGATGATCTCCAAGAGTTGCTCACTTTGAGGGGGAGATCTGATATGAGAGGCTACAAGTTATTGGTTTGCTGAGAAGACTTAAAGATTTGTCCGTCTGCACAAGCCCGAGAATCATCAGTCAAGGGGGAGTCTGTTAGTGCATGATTTGTGACTGGTGATTTGTAATTAAAGTATTCGATAGCTAAGGAAAAGTGGGAGTTTGTTAGTGCACGGTTATGGTGTCCGTAGCAATCGAATAAGTTATAGATAGTCTAGATTGTATATTTATTGTAAAATGGTCATTCGCTATGGCTTGTATAGAGAATGGGTCCATTCGTTAGTTATCTAGTGTAACATCCTACCTTTGGTTATAATAAAATAAATTTCGTTTATTTATAGTGGGTCGTTATCGGTTTAGATAACTAGGATATGAGTTGGGCTAGTGTTGGGTTAAATGGATATGGGTTATGGACTTGGGTATGAAAGAAAGATGGAAAGACCATGGGCTAAGCCCATGATCCATAAATATATAAACTATAATCACCATTAATTCCCTCATTTTACACGTAATCCATACACCACCAAAACACACACTTAAGCTCTCTCTCTAGCCGAAATATAGAAGAAGAAACGGATCCCGACCCAAGGTATGATAGTATTTTGTTGTATGAGTTTAAATCCATTAGTTATGGTCACGAAACGACGGGCCGACACCGTTAAACCGTTTAAGTAACGAGATCCGGGTGGAATCGGGTATAAACCGAACCTATGATGAGCTTAGGGGTCACCCTAGCACAGATCTGGATCGAACGGGACGAAAAACGGTGAAAAAGGAGTTAAAACTCGTTTTTCCGACGTGTTCGCGGTTTTCCGGCGGCTTTCCGGAAAGGTGGCGCCGGAATAGTGGTACGAGGATAAGGAATGTCAGGGAATGTTCTGACATTCCCTGACCTAACCCTAGTTCGCTATAGGGACTTAACGAACTGAAGGTGATTCGTTAGTTGATTCGCATAAGGGGGCACAACGAACTAGCTCTAGTTCGCCGCTGATTCGTCTCTGATTCGTTAAGGGAAAAGGGTAACGAATTACCCTTGATTCGTTATGATTAGTTCGTTAAAAGAAATAACGAATTAGAAGGTCCGATTCGCTACTTGGACTGGTTCACTATATGGACTGATTCGTTAAGGAGTCCAGTTCGTTAAGGGTTCAATTCGTTATAGGAACCAGTTCGCTAGGATAATCCAATTCGCTATGAACCAGTAATGAATTAGAAGTTTAACAGAATGACAGAATGGTCCCTGGACTTAGAAAAAAATGATTTAATTATAAATAAGCCCTTGAACTTTTAATAGCAAATTATTCTATGATTCAAAATGCTAATGAAAAATGTGTTAAGACAGTTAATGAAAATAAAATTTTTCAAGCTAACCCCAGCCAGGGGCTCTGCCCCTTGGACCTCGCTAGGGGCTGCCGCCCCTAGAACCCTGCTGCCAGGGGCGCTGCCGCCGGACCCACGTTCGTTGAGGGTACTAATTAAAGTAGAAAGACGATATGTGTAGTGATAGTTTATTGATACGTATAATTATTATACAGTTAGTCGTGCACAGCTCAAGAAGGGAATAACCGTAAACGGTGAACGCAACCGCAATGAGGTGAGTTTCTAGCCCCACTTCCTTGTTATATTTGCGGGGCTGTGTGCATACTCGATGTGATAGTTAATACACTTACCTTAGGTGGTAAGTGTATGCCTTGTATGATTTATGTATGATGATTGCTTGACGGTGCGTGAACGATCTTCGGATATTGCATGCGCGTCAAGTAGTAGTTAAAGGTATGATTGATATGTATGATGTAAGAGTGATGTATGTATGAATGCATATGATGTATGAATAGTGTATGTACGATATATTAATGGTACGTGAATGCTCTTCGGAGATTGCACGTATTGTCAAGGAACGTATGTAAAGGACAGGTATGTTATAGTAGTACGAATGTAGGGAACCGACCCTAATAGTATCGACGAATGAAGGGAACCAACCCTGATAGTATCGGCGGATGTAGGGAACCGACCCTAATAATATCGGCGAATGCAGGGAACCGACCCTAATAATATCGGCGAATGCTACAGGGTAGAATGCTCTTTAAAGGTATATGTAGGAATGAAAGTATGCACGTAAGTATGTAAATGAGTATGTAAGAAAAGACGAAAGTATGTGTCTTCGAATACATGTGTATGGATGTAATGTATGTTACCTGATTAACTAAAAACCACTCAGCGTAACTGACTTTTAGTATGCACGCAGATGAGTAGAATGAGGCAGCTCGCTTGATGAAGACACATGACATGGAATTGAAGACACTGGCATCTCAAGGAAATGTTATAATGTTTTAAAGACTATGTTTGAATTTAAATAACTATGAATGTTTGTTAAGACAAGGAATGATGGATATGTAATATATTGGTTGAAGTTTTATATTCGCGTAAAGTTTTAATTAACTCTGATATTTAGAACTGTGTTTATGAGTAAATCCAACATCAAAGTAAGGCTACCAGTAACGGGGCCTTACATCTAGGCTATTCGTTAAGTTATTACCATTCGTTATGAAGACATACACTTGGAAAATTATTATTAGAGTGAACTGTGGTTTTCGTCCCTGTGGTTTGTTCAAATATACGGTTTTAGTTCAATAGTTTCAAATTTGCAATTTTCGTCCCTGTGGTTTCATTTCACTTGCAGTTAAACCCGAATTCATTAGCCTCGTTAAGTCTGGTCGTTAAACTCATCAGCTTGCCCCTCACGTGAGGGGCATTTTTGTTCTTTTTCTCTCCAAATAAACCCCAGTCGTAATTCGCAAGCCCCCCTCACGTGAGGGGCTAGGATGTATTTGAAGAAAAAAGGACAAAATTGCCCCTCACGTGAAGGGTACGCTGATGGGTTTAACAACCAGACTTAACAAGGTTAATAAATTCGGGTTTAACTGTAGGTGAATTGAAACCATAGGATGAAAATCACAAATTTGAAACTATTGAACTAAAACCGCAGATTTGAACAAACCAAAGAAACGAAAACCGCAGTTTATTCTTATTATTACTTTTTGCACTGTAGCACGTATGTAATTGTAAATAGGAACTGGCGCTTGTAGGAGACTAGGAGGGGGCCAGCCGTCAAGTAGAAAGGAGAGATGAGGGCACATAAGTTTACCAAAATACAGTCGGCTTATACGATTTGTAAACTAGTACCTGAAACTTACAATCTCGAGCTCTAGGGCTTACTGCTTAATAAATACTACTTGCAGGCTTACTCCTAGTACCTGCGGCAGTTTACTATAGCACCAGCCCCGGGACTTCCTTACTTTATTCAATTCTTCTTCTGCCTTTCCTGACCCGGAATGACTTGCTTTGCTAGTTTCCTTGCTCGCGGGGTTAGACTGATAGAGGGATTAGCTGGCTCCTACTCCTACAGGGTTATAAGGTTTATCCACTTCCTTACTTCCTCAAAAAAAGGGGGAGACAGGTTTTAGAACCAGCAAACCCTAGAAGTCTGTAAACTAAGAACTTTGTGATTTTGTTTTGTTTTGTTTGTCTTTTTAAATTTCGGTACCATAAAGAACGTAATGAAAACCGACCGAATGTATTTGTTTTAGTTCCGGTATCGTAACGAACGTGACGGAATCTGACCGAATTTGCGTAGACTAACCACATCAACGCCCGGGTTTTACCATCTGACACCACCCACTTGTCCACCTCAAATTTTATATTTTATTTTGTTTTAGTTCCGTTTACATAACGCAAGTAACCGAAACCGACCAAATTCGTGTCGGCTTACCACCTCAACGCCCAGGACTGACAACTCTTGGGTTTTATCACCGTCCGGGTTATACCGACCTGTCCTTACGTGCATATTCTCCCCCTTTTTTTGAATACATATTTTTTTGGTTTCTTTCTTTTTTTATAATTATTTTATTTGTGTTTTTGTGTTTAAATGTGTTAGTATGAGTTTTGGTGCCACAAGTACCCCATTGAGCCATTTGGTGGAAGATATTTTTCTTTTGTTTTGTTTTTGTTCCGGTACTGTAACGAATGTGACGGAAACATGACCGAATACGCGTAAACTCACCATGTTTTGTTTTAGCTCCAATACCGTAACGAGCATGACGAAAAACCGACTGAATACCAATTTTTTTAGTTCTAGTGCCGCAACAAACGTGCCATAAACCAACCAAATTTGTGTAGACTTACCGTCTTAATGCCCGGGATCGACAAAGATCAGGTTTAACTAACGTTCGCGTTTTACCAACTGACTGCGCCTCACTGGTTCACCTAAATTATTAGAAGTTTTTAGTTTTATTTTCAGTTTTAGTTACGGTATAACAAAGCGTGTAACCAAAATAGACCGAATTCATGTCGACTTACCGCATCAACGTTTGGGAATTAACGCTTGGGTTTTACCACCGTGTGAGTTTTATCGACCCGCACCGGCGCAACGCGCCGGGTAAAGTTCTAGTTTAATATATATCTTTTAGTTTGTGGATTCCAATGTTCCTTCACAGATTAATTTGTTATTTGATGTAAATTTTTCTAATTTTAATTAGCTGTGCAAGTTACATTGTCTTCGATGGTAATCTCGATCTAAATCCTTCTTGAATTATTATAAAATGCATGCATCCGGTATATGTTGGATAATTGATTTAGCATCATGTATACTTTATCGGTACAATATATTATTGTAAGTTCGTCAAGATTTGATAACATTACCATCATGCTTTGCTTTATCGATATGTATTGCTGATTTTAGTACATAAGGTGGCATAGTAATACATACGGATTTCATTTGATATTAATAAATTTATGTGAAAACTTTTATTCTATTTTTTTATTTTTAAGTATAAAGCAATAAATCAATTTTATAAATCACTATTAAGTTTACATTTGCGATAACTAGGCCATGATAGTAAAATATATATGACCTTTAACTAAATGTATGTGAGTTTTAGATTTACTCGAGACATTCAACAAAATATATAAAAAAGTTAGTTATTAAAAACTAGGACAAAAAAGGACATGATAGTCAAACTACTTGAACATGATAACCAATACTATTTGATGATTTCAAGATATTTATTTAATGAATACGAAATACGACTCACTCTACGGAAATTAACTATTATCCATATTCTTATATAGTAAAGGTGAATGTTGGTGTCGCTAGGCCAGGATTGGGCCAAGTGGCAGCACAACATTCGTCCAATTATTTTGTTTTTGTTTTTTTAAGTGACCTAATTCGAGTATCCTAATCGTTTTAATGTCTGGGACTGACAAATCTGAGGTTTGATCAATACCCGGGTTTTACTGACTGACACCACCTCATTGGTCAACCTCAATATATATATATATATATATATTTTTTTGTTTTAGTTCCGACATCGTGACGAATGTAACCAAACAATTTTTTGTGTGTTAAATCTGGTACCCTAACAAACATGACATGAACCGACCGAATTCCGTAGACTCACCACCTCAACAGCCGGGACGACAACGCTCGAGTTTTACCAACGTTGGTTATACCATAACGAACGTAATCGACACTGACCGAATTCACGTCGAATCTCCATCGTAACGCTCATGTTGTACCAACGCCGGTAATCAATAGCTGACTTTTGTTGATCGAATAATATATTAATTTTTTTTATAATACATTAGAAGGGTGCTGCTACTTTTTTGTTTTTATTTTATTTTATTTTAAACATGTTAATTTAACAAACATTTTTTAGGTTTAGTTCCGATAACGTAGCAAACATATCCAATATTCATTAAATTCGTGTTAACTCTCCGTTACCATGCATGAGTTTTACCGACTGGTTTCTCCCGCACAACGCGCGGGTAATTTACTAGTTAACTATAAGCTACTAGGTGTCTTAATAATTAGCTCCTTTCAGAAATTTATTGATTTTTTTTATACTTTTTTTTTACTATTTACAAAACTGGAAAACTAGGTTTGTAAAGGAAAGCTATCTTTGTAAATGTAGAGAAGACTTTCTGAAAAATATATATATATATATATTATCTATTATAAGAAAAAGAGAAACCCGGCGTCACAAACTTGACTTTTGATTCTTTTGTTTTCTGATATATAATACATAATTGTGAAATACTAGCAACAAGTAATTAGTTGTATCTGGTTGTTCTATGGGTGTGTGAATTGTTTGAGTGAGGTCTTCTCAAGTTCGATTCTCAAGGCTATGAAAACAAATCCGTATAAAAATAAATAAATTAAGTAGTTGGTCGTTTATTATGTTTGTTTCTTTTTAAACGTGTCTTCTATGATCTAGTGCCGACATCATCAATACCGGTCGATCCGCGGCAATTATATTGGTTTGTCTTCGCTGTTTTTTTTAATTTGTTAGCGTGTTGTGTTTGGACATTGACGAATTTTTATTTGTTTATTTACGGTGTCGTAACCGGATACAACCCGAATGCACGCCGGTTTGCAATCGCGACTTGCGGTTTCTGTTTTGTTTTCTAAATTGTCAATTTTCGCTGCGTTTTGTTTTCCATTCTAAGTATGTTAATTTGTTTTGGTGTTGGCAAATTTTAGTTCTTGTACCGTAATGAACGTAACCGTACAGTTTGATTCGCGACGACTCGCCACCGCAACGTCCAGGTTTAACCAACCGGATAAACGTCATTTTAAATATGTTGTAATATAAACTATACAGATTTTTTGAGTGTTTACTAATTTATATAATTTGGGTTTGTGTGAATACCATAACGAATTCAACCGATATCAATCCAGTTTGTCTCGCTTTGATCATAAGTTGTATGTGTATCAATATTATTTTGGATGTTCACATCTTTATTTTTCGATTCAAGGTCGTTGTCATTTCAAAGCCACTGTTGCCGACCGGATTCACAACTGGTTTTGGGGTTGGATAATCTATTAAATGTTGATTAAGTATGAAGAAGATAGGTTGATCGAATCTACAGTGTTACGTCGCCGCCGTAACGCGACGGGGTTTACACCCAGTTTAAAGTAAGAGAACAAATTAAGAAGTTGAATGTGAAGTTGAGAGATGTATGTATATATATGTATATATATACAAACACATATATATGCATATATAAGACCATGTGTAGTTATAACTCTCAATTTATCATAGCTCTCAATTTCAAGGATTTTTACAACACATTAATGAGACATTTTGTAAAAAGTGGTGTAGCGGTGAAAAACTTTTTAATCATTACTCAATTGTTATAAATTAAATATAAATAACATAAATATTTGATTGGTTGGAATTTATGCGAAAAACCCGAGGCTGGAATATCAAAGGGGGTGGCATTTTGTAGGAAGCTGTGACATTCGTCATTTTTGGTTTATTTCGTATTTGTATTTGTATTGTAAAGCCGACCTGTTTTGTATTTCGGATCCTTCATTATTATTAAAATATGTGGTTTTATGTTTCATTTATGCTATACAATTCTCAGATCAAGAAAACACCCTTTACGGTATTTTAGCACTTTTTTATGGCTAAAAACTACTTAAAACGAACTACAAGGACCAAAGTTACCAAAAACCAACCAAGATAAATCCCATAAATATTTTACCAACTATAAAATATACTTTATGACCAGATTTCTTTTAATTATTATAAATCTTTTAATTAATTTATTTAAATTAAAGGTTTTAACTTCATTTAACCCCTCCCCCCCAACCAACCATCTTAAATGCATGTAATCCTAGTGGTAGAACTTGTTGGCAACCCCCTAACCATTTCATTATAAATATCAACCCATTCTCACCCATTTTCAGCTTCTCACACCTCATACTCCCTCTAATTTTCGGATTGCAAGGTTTATTTCCCTTTTATTCTTGACGATTTGACTTTTGAAGTCAAACATAAGCTATTTCTTGCCTTTAAATCCGATTTGGGTAATTTAAACTCTTGTTTTCTGTTTGTTTATGTTATACTACTTTACTTATTTGCTTTCTCTTCTTCAAAAATGGTTGAATTAGGTGTTTATACCATCCTAAGACACATATACATGAAAAGGCTATTTTACTCCATTTCAACATTTTGATTCATTTAAGCTTTCTGTTTTTGTTTAAGAATTGAGTTTTTAAGAGTTTATATTAGTTCTACGGTTTTTGTTACATGGTAACCAACCTCGGTCTCATATCGAGTCAAGGACCGAACCAAAACCGAACTCTTGTTTAACTCTTTATTTAATTATTTTAAAACAAGTTGTATCTAAGATTCAAGTATTTATGTTCTTTTATTTACTTTTTGCATTTTTATTATAATATGGAGTTTTTGGACCCAAAGTTGGTCATATACCTAGTCTTGAATCAAACAAACCAAACTAAACCGAGTTCACTCGCTTAAAACACACTAGTTGTATTTCGGGCCACCGAATCTCATATTTTCTTTTAAGATCTTTTTACAAACTAATTATAAATGTTTTCTTAAAGTACTTGGGATGTAGGAACCAACTTGATCTTATAACAAGCTTGGACCGACAAAACTGAACACCCACTTAACATTGGTGTTTGAAGTTTTTCATCATAGAACTTCTAACTTAGTTAAGCTTTCTGTTTTTAATGAGTTATCACATAATATTTATCACTTTAGAATTTCGGGTTTGACAAACTTATCAAGACCCGAACAGACTAAACCGAATAACCGTTAAAATCTTGTTTTTGTATTTATCTAAACAAGGGGTCGTGCACTATTGCATTAAACCAATCCTCACATATTTACTTAACAAAGGTTAAGTAAAACTTATGGATAAAAACACCAAGACTCGATTTCGGGTTAACTTACTTTTTAAACCGTCACTTTAATTACTTAAGTTTTACACTTTAAACCCCAACTTGCTTCCTTATTTTGTTTGTCATTTCATTTTTTTACTTTAAGTATTCTCAAGACATCCTACTAAGTTAAGGATCTTGTTTAACCTTGGATTCGTACGTTAACTCTTTGAGCTTGCTTTCCCGAAGCTTTCTCTTGAACAAATCCTTCACCAAAGTCATATATTCCAAGTGAGTAATCACACTACCCCTTTTTACGCTTTTATACTTTTGGGGGTGTCATGTGTACCGTATTCAAACCCACATGTTTTATGACCTCGTTACTAAACCCACAATTCAACATTATGTGTTCATATGAATATTTGCTCGATATTTGTTTATGACTCAAATTGATTACGTGCACGAGTGTTTATTTTTATGTTGGTTTTGAGCCTCAATAAGCATGCGTCCCTAACTACTTTAGCCTTGTGCTAGTGCCTAGTAGAATATGGCCTCATTATCCGAGTATTTTGGTTGTTACCAAATAGAAAGGATCCTCAGTTATTAATTCACATTTACAATGGTTGTTGCATTATGCTATTTACACATATGAATTGTGATTTTTCCTCAATATATATATACAACAAAAACTAGTGTATTGCTCACCAATATTCGTGTTGATCAAATTTATGCTTATGCATGCTACAAGTTTATTTTTAGGTTGTTTGTGAAGATTGAAGATTCATCACTAAGATTATACCTGTAGGATATTTTAATGAATTTAGTGTTGATGTAAGTGTTAGTATTTTATCTTGAATAGGTTGTATTTGTGATTATTGAATGAAATAAACGAGTTGAGTAAATATTGTCACTTTAATGTGTCATAGTGTTCTTGAGCAATCCGTCGTGCCCCGACATATTCTGCCGCCTTTGGTTGGGTGTGATAGAAGCATTCAAGGGCAAACATATTTTGGGGAGGGATGGGGGGGTGGGCACTACGCATGGTCTAATATGAGAGAGAGAGAGAGAGAGAGTTATGCTTGTGCACGAAAAACTTTCTAATACAAGAAGAAATCTAGACCACTAGATCGTTTAATTATCAATGATTAGAATTAATAATAACATATTTGTAAATAAAATTATAACTTTTAAAGCAAGAACTAATATACGGGTTAAAATAACAATAAAAAGTTTTCTAAAAATGACAAGAATAACATCTTTAAATACTATTAAAACAATACAATTTGTACACATAGCCTTCTTCTAGGCTGTCCACATGTGCAATCCAGTCAGCATCTTTCCATTGTCAGATTGTCTATTATGCTGCCACGTGTCCTCTTCACCCAATCACCCTATATTTAAACCTTAACAATTCATAATTTTTCACCCTAAACATATTTTTCTCTCTTTCTCTATTAGTCGGATCTCCTTTCACCCTCTCATATATTCTGGCTACTCTAGATCTAGATTTTTATTAATCGTTTTCCGGTAAGTTTATATTTTATTATAAACTTTCGATTGTTGATATATGTATTTCTAGCAACATTATATTTTCTTCGGGTTATTGTTTCCTCTAACCTTTTAATCTTTATTTTCGTTGTTAACTAATTTTATTAAAATCAGTTTAGGTTGTATATCAAAAAACGGCGATGAAGCTAATATGTGAACGTATTTACGTTTTCACGGTAAGTTTTTCAGTTAAGTTTTTCCGGTTATGTGTTACACCTATAACAATGGTTGTTTTATATTTATTTGAAGTTTTATATTTTTTTTTCCTCTCATATATTCTGGCTAATCTAGATCTAGATTTGTATTAATCGTTTTTCTGGTAAGTTTACATTTTATAATAAACTTCCGATTGTTGATATATGTTTTTCCGGCAACATTATATTTTCTTTCGGTTATTGTTTCCTCTAACATTTTTATCTTTATTTTCATTGTTAACTGATTTTATTAAAATCAGTTTAGGTTGTAAATCAAAACGGCGATGAGGCTAATATGTGGACGTATTTACGTTTTTCCGGTAAGTTTTTCCGTTAAGTTTTTCCGGTTATTTGTTTTACTTTTAACAATGGTTGTTTTATATTTATTTGAAGTTTTATATTTTTATTTCCTGTTTTTTTTTATTTTACATGTTGTTCTTCTAGGTACTAAATAAAAATCACCTTCATCCATGGACACTATCATTATTTCATTTTTTCCGGTAAGACACATTTAAATTATCCGGTTATAAATTATAATTATAATCTTCCATAATATCAATGTTATAACAAAACTTTATTATTTCAGATTATTTACCCGATTGATTTACGGAATATTTCAGTTTACCATCTAAATCTAAATATGAGATACCATAGTTATTATCATTATATTGTTTTTTCCGGTAAGACATTCAATTTTTCCGGTTATAAATTAAATATCAAATTTTCCATAATATCAACATTAATATTCTTCTTCATAATTTCAGGTTAATGTCCCGACTAATACAAGCTAATTTTCATTGATTGAGCATTATTTCATAAGATGTATTTTTTTTATATTGATATATATTTCTTTTTTGAATATTGAATTATATTCATTATTTGTAGATAAAATAATATATTGATGTATATCGGAGATACCTTGATGTATATATTTTTTTTCTGGCGTGCCTTAATATACATAAATTTACACATTTAAGTATCTAATTAATACAATTTATTGAGTTTGACTATCCTTATTTGTTTAAATAACTAATAAGGATAGTCAAACTCAATAAATTTTATTAATGGTTTTAATACAAGTTAATTAACATATTTAAACTCCTTTTAATTTTGAAATTTGACCAATCTTTCAACATAGTTTTAAAGGTTTTAATACTCTCCATAATTTTAAACTCATTTCAAAATCTTTCCATAATTTTTTGAAGTTTTCAAATTAACCGATTTGATTTTAATTTTTGTAATTATTTCTAAATTAATTAGTCATATTAGTAAAATTAGAATATATTTGATTTTAATTTTTGTGATTCGGCATTAACTAGATTAAGTTATCATTTTAATATTCAAAAAATTGATTGTCAAACTAAAAATACTTGTCATAATCATAATGTAATCTTACTTTAATTTACGTGAATATTAATTATTAATTAATACTAAAATAATAACCGCGTTATTTTATAACACAATATTCAAATTGACATAACTTCTAATAATCAATACTTAATATATCATAAATTAAATAACCGTTTTATTATCATTTATAAATATTATTCGGCACATATGATTTAGTGAATATTATTAACACAATTAACTTTTCATAATTTATTAATATTATTATTCCCATGAATCAAGATATTTCAAATTATTTCTATCTTTACACAAAAGACCAAATTTAAACTTAAAACTATAAAATTTAATTAACATATTTAAACTCCTTTTAAATTCGGAATTTGACCAATCTTTCAATAAATTTTAAAGATTTTAATACTCTCCATAATTTTAAACTAATTTCAAAATCTTTCCATAATTTTTTGAAGTTTTTAAATTAACCGATTTGATTTTCATTTTTATAATTATTTCTAAATTAATTAGTCATATTAGTAAAATTAAAACCGATTTGATTTTAATTTTTGTGATTTGGCATTAACTAGAATAATTTATCATTTTAATATTCAAAAAACTGATTGTCAAACTAAAAATACTAACCATATTTGTAATGTAATATTACTTTAATTTATGTGAATACTAATTATTAATTAATACTAAAATTATTACCGCGTTATTTTAGAACACAATATTCAAATTGACATAATTTCTAATAATCAATAATTAATATATCATAAATTAAATAACCGTTTTATCATCATTTTTAAATATTATTCGGCACATATGATTTAGTGAATATTATTAACCATGACAACTTTTCATAATTTATTAATATTATTATTCTAATGAATCAAGAGATTTCAAATTATTTATATCTTTACATGGATGATCAAATTTAAACTTAAATTTCGGCCACTTATAAGTTTACCATTCGATATCGTATTCTTCATTGATATTCCATCATAACTACATACAAATGTCAATATTTTTGCTATAACCATGTAATTTTTTCAACGAATTATTAATATACATTTCACTTTGTTTTTCAAAAATTAAATTAATCACATATTAATTTCTTATTGTTATTATTTATAGTAGATTCAATTGACTATGAGATTCCACACCGAAACATAATTTTCTTTTTATATTCACCATATTAAATTTGGTTATGTATGTTCAATTTTTTATTTTTTTTGAATTTGTGTTCACAAAATATTAACGTCACTAAATTTCTCAATAATGTATAAAGTTATATTTTTACCCATTTTTACTAATAAGTTTTTTAAACATAATATAAATCTTCTAATTATAATATCCAAACAATTTGATAGTCTAAGTCTTTATAATGTTTTCAAAGAATATTAAATATATTTGATAATTTATTTCCTATACGTTTATATTTTGTTTTCATTGATTTTGTATCATATTTTTTCACCTTTAATTATTTTCAAAGTCAACATAAAAATTTTGTAATCTTTCCAAAGTTATTTGAAAATTCATTTATTGTAAAACGTTTTTAAGTTTTCCAAGTTTAACAAAATATTAATGTTAGTGATTTAAAAGTTTGTTGCAAGATTGGTCAAAAATAAAAAAAAAATCATAATTTTTTGAAGTTGACTAATTCCAATATTTTTATATTTTGTAACTATTTTGAAAATATTTCAAAACGGGTTGTTTAAAAAGAGTATCAAATTTGTTAGGTATAAAATGACGGCCAAAAAAGGTTTTTATTAATATATCTTTTTGGTTTAATGGTTTAAGTTAGAATGATGTTTTATGTTGCCATTTTACTTTGTTTGTTGTTGTATGTTATTTTGTTTTAATAAAAACAAAAATTTAATAAAAACAACTTTATTAATGTTCAAATGTTACTCATTATTAAATATGTTATTATGGTATATTTAATTTGGATGCTATTGTTTTATTATATTTTCAGGTGGTGAAGCAAAATGAGTTTCTTTTGGTAGAATGTTTGAAGAAGTTAATGGTGGTTTAATATGAAAGAACATGTTTATGTATTTTGTTGATGTTTTTGGTTGTTCGATGCATGTACATTAACTTATTGTAACTTTTAACTTTTATATCTAGACAATGTAAATGGTTAACGTTTTAGTCCGAAAGTTTGAAGAAGTATTGTGTTGCTTGAATTTGTTGTTTAAATTTATTATGTTTGGTGACATATTTTTCCACCCGTGTGTAACACGGGCTATACCCTAGTTAAATGTAAAGTTATAAAACTATGTGAGCTTATCTAGGAAATTATGTAGCCTTGAAATTCACACTTCATGTGATTAAAATTAAGCAGGACAAGATAGAATTATGATTGTTTATATACGTTGTAACTGACACACCCTCTTTCATTATTGTAGTCACTAGCTCTCGAATCAAATAGACCTTATTTGTTGCAGAGCGCTTCTCATAGATGTTGGGTAATGCCTACATCATACCACGCATTGTGGTTTCTTTCATAATATTTAACGCCACATCCTCCAATGTAATTTCTACTCTAGCCTTCATGTCTAACTTATTCCAATCTGCTTAAGAAATCTATTCTAGTGTTTCATCTTGAACCGCTAAATCTAATCTTTCTGACACGGTAGCGTTTCAATCCGCATCTTCCTCCAAATAAACTTATGTATCGTGACATTTCCGTCTTCTGCCATGAAAATGAATAAAACGAAAATTTGGATTAAAAAACAGAGATACATAGTATTGACACAAGTCAGAACTTAACGATTGTTCTATTAAATTCTGTTAAACAATCCATCCATTTAAATGCAGCTGAACATAAACTTTAAAATACTAAACCAATGAAACCTGATAAACACGGTTGGCATCATTTCCACAGTTTCTATATGGTTTCTTTTGATTTGACACCGGTTCTTAAAAATACATAAGATCTTGATTTAATGGTTAGTGTTCATTACACCATATATTCCAGCCCACACAATGCAAAAATTATGCTCGTTTTTATAAGTCAACACGATAAAGAAAATACTGATCTTCAAACAAAAGCCCAATATATTCCAGCCCACACAATGCAAGCAAATCGGGCCTATTGCCCTTTTCACTACGTTCAAACAAAAGAAACTAACTAATAGGGCCCGCCTTACATCACGACCCAACCAAAAAAGCACCCTTTATACCTATCTTCCACAACTTAACGGACTTCTACTCACTGTCAGCGATAATGAACAAGGGTTAGATAGCCAGCTAGATCTTTCCTTCTATGAAGACGGGGAAGAAACTGGCGGTTCTTTGTGTTCTTGTGTGTAATCAGTGCATATTGATATTCGAATAGCAATCACAAATGCTCTAATACCACTTGTTAGGATCTTACACAACAAACACGAGAATTTACCATGGTTCGGTCTGTCTAAACTGGCCTACATCTATGATTGACAACTAGCCTAACCAAAGCCTACGAACCCAACAAAACTATGAACATTTTTGGTCAAAAACGGTCGTCCGACCTCTAGCTGGACGATCGTTTTAAAATGGTATGGGCTTAGATGTTAGTAAGTGGCAGTGTGTGTATAGAAGATCTAAAAAAATGCTAATTATATATGATATAAGGCAACTTTTGAATTGTAACACAATTTCTTCCATACAGGTTTTTACAATCGTTTGCTATAAAGTATCTAGCGATTTTTATGGCTTCCGTTTGACATCAATAACCTTTCCGAAACATTGACATTTCCTTTTGTCCTTGGAATGAATACATTCGTTTTAAGTTTTGGCTCCTTGGATCAACATGCAAAAAACCCTTTTCACTATATGTATGTTTATCTACCGAATATGTTTCTCTAATGAAACGTTAGACATGGCATCGATCATACTGTGGATTCAATATCTGTAAATCAAAGAAAAAGTATACATATTTATAAAGATTAAAGCACACAAAAATTAGCATTACATAAAAGATGTGGAAAACTATCTTTCAAACGTGAAACTTTTATCATTCTTCCATTTAATTTTGTTTTTCTTGGATGTAATGTAATATTAAATAGCATTGTTGGCATATATATTATGGAAAGCTTAACAGCTACATGATGAAAGTTAATTACGAGGGCTTTTGCTACCACCGAAGACTCTGATCAGTTTGCAATAAAGCTTTCAGGTTAACAACATCGATAACTTTAGGATCAAGTCCTGGAGCTTCCTGCTCCTCTATTTCAGTAACTTTCTCTTCAAATTTGGATATCTTTTCATCATTAGTAGGTGTCTTGATTTTTGTACAAGAAGTATAATATCATTTGAATGATGCCAAAATTGAATCCAAGAACGTTAGGAATCTGCAAAACAAGTTATCAAGAAACTCTAAGATATAGGTAGGCAAATTAAGAATAATTAGAAAGTTGTGTTCTATCATGTATGCGTTGTTTCATACCGCAATATTGAAGTTGTAGGTCCCTATGCTGGATCCGACAACGAACGAATTTTGTTCTTGATAAACATTCGAGACGGACGTGATAAATCAAACGGCCGAACATATAATATAAAATAATATAAAGGATAGTGAACGATCTCGTTATCGATAAAAGATTTGATATATTAATGAACGAATCGACCCCACCCAAGGTGAGCACCCCTTTGGTGGGTGATTTACACCTTAGAAAACACACACATAAAAGTAAACATATGCTCCATGTTTATAGCTAAAAACAAAGCTTCTAGACTTGTGCATTGAAGCTCTCGTCTTGTAACCCGATTTCCCTCTCACTTTAATTATTAACTTAACATAAATATATACGAGTTTTGCATTTTGATATTGCAAGTCATAAATTATTGGCCTTACAGAAGTCACCAAGAAGTAGGCCATAAAAGAACCCCATAACAGCACTGAGGGTGAGTGCTACCGACAATAGAATTGGCATGTACTCTACACTTTCGTTTTTAATACTTGACGCTGCAGAGTGATACGAATAATTAATATTATCATATACGCATACATAGTTCTTTATGCATACATGTATACTTACAAGAATTCCCAAAGGGGCTACGGAAACACACAAAGAAAAACACAAGGCAGAATCCATCTAACTATCACACTACGGATAACTCCACTAGCAAGAAATTGAGTTAAGACAACAATCAATCCGAATTCGAATCCAACAACAATTGTCAACACAACGAGCTTCAAAGTCTCCATCTGCATAAACCAAGATCATTTTTGTTATTTTAACCTAATTATTAAATATATGATTTTAAAACTTTATTATTAAACTATGACTATTTAGTACATACTCTAGCTTTCTTTGGTGCATGGAAGAGAAAGAAGATAATGTACACGGTTTCAATGACGCAACCAAACGTGTTAATGGTGATGAGAAGCAGGACATTGGTCTTAAGCAATGCATAATATATATCCAAAGCATGGCACTGAATAAGCCCACTACATAAGGGGCTGAATGAAACCCTTTGGTTGATTTCTTTTTGTAAACTTTATAAAACGTCGGTCTGCATGTTTATTAAAGTTAGTTGGAAGGTTAGGTGATATGTCATCTGAAAAGGATGGAATAGAATTAGAATTGATGAAACATAAAGATTCTTACATTGGTGCAAGAAATACCATAAACGAGACAATATTTCCTGAAAATATTATAAACAAAAATGTTATAGCAGCACATTCATGCATGAAAATTATACATAATTCGGGGGGGGGGGGGGGGGGGGGGGGGGGGGAACAGAAAGCGAAGGAAGCAATCAAGGAAGTATATACCTAGAAGGCCAAATGTAAGAGTAAGATGAGCTAAGTTCCCTGTCATCTTCCTTAACTGCTAATTTGTAATACAGTGTTCTTAAAGAAATGCTACTTTTCTCTTTCTTTCTCTTGTTATTTCCTGAAAAGTGGTGGATAAGAAATGCTAGACTGACCCTTTTATATATGTAGCAAATGTTGAGAGAGATGGCTCCATCTGCAATCCATTAGGCACATGCCACTTCGTGTATC
>NW_027503433.1:0-39495 GCF_021521415.1 Bidens hawaiensis
GAAAGAATTCGAAAATTTTTTTTTGTTACGTTGAGTTCTTTCGGGTTCTTAAAACTCAAAGTGGTTCTCAAAAGAAATCAATCATAAATATATATATATACTAGTTTTTATCCCCTTATTACGGGGGTTATTTTACATTATTCGTTTATAACATTTATATATTTTTGGAATTTAATCTTATTTATTGTGCAAAAGTTAATAATATAGTTAGCATTTTATGATGAAAGTGTTTCACAAATAAATGAGATGTTATGAACCGGTTTAAAAGCTATTTGGGTTTATTGAGACCCACGACCCACTTATTATTTTATTATAAACTTGTTTTTTAATTATAAATAATATATATAATTTTTTAAAGAAATCATATATTAAATTTTAGTATATCCCTACTTTATAGGATTTTCATATCAAATATTTGATAAGATTAATTTTTAATTTAATGAGATAGTAATATCTGGGTTTGGTGAGACCCATACCCGTAAATTCGGGTTAAATGCATAAGAAATCTTCATTTACAAATAATGCAATATGATGGTTTGAGAGAATTTAAAGAGCAACCAGAGAGCTTTTAAAAGTTTCTTTCATATATATATTACAGATAGATATATAGATTAATAATCTTTATATATTCAAATGTTCGGTATATGTAGATGTTAATTAATTAATTTTTCAATCTGTTGTGGTGTCAAAATTTAACATCATAAACATGAACCGTGAACAAAGAAATATAGATTGATACACATAATAATAAAAAAAACATAAAAGCTAAACTATAAATTAAAATATTTTATAATGAAATTGTATGAATTTGCAAGTAATTTATACAATATTGGTTTTCATAGTTTATGTATAACAATTATATCTTGTTATAACAACAATTATTAATATATGTTTACATTTAAAGCATGATATAGTTAATATAATATTCATATCTATACTATATATAATACATAAGTAAATGATAGATATATTACTTTTTCCTATGTCATACTTTATAGGATTTTTGTATCAAATATTTGGTGATGTTATTTTTTTTAATTTAATGAGATGTTATAACCCGTTTAAGGAATATCTGGGTTTGATGAGACCCATACCCGTGAATTCGGGTCAAATGCATGAAAAACCTCCATTTAAAAATCAAGCAAATCTAGTGACTTCAAAAAAGGGGGGAGCGACCACATCGCGACACATAGGAATTTTATGGTTTCGTTTATATATATATATATATATATATATATATATATATGTATATTATATATATATATATATATTATTTTAATTAATTTTGTTTTTTTTTTCAATCTAGTGACCATTCCCAACGGTCAAAACATATAATAATAATAATATTTTCGGGCGAGTAATACTCATCAACCCCCTATCGCCCCCTTTATCGCTGGGGGCGGTGTTCCATGAAAAAATCGCCCCTCGTCGCCCCTTTTCGTCGCTTAGCACGCATACCCTAAAAGGTCTAAGTGGTTAAGAGACTCTGAACTAGTTTTACGGTTTTACGGTTTCAAACCGAACTTATAAAGCCGGGAGGCTTTTTTCTTATACTTTCGGTCGATCGTTCGGTTCTAAAAGTTTAAAACTGTAGCGAACGGTTTGGTTTATGGCTTATATAAAAAACCAAGCTTATAAAGCCGGACCAGACCGTCAATGTGTGTGTGTGTCTCTCTCTCTCTATATATATATATATATTTGTAGATATATGTTTATTGGACATCATTATTTTTATACATTAGCTTAAAATAGTAAATATTGGTGATTCATAAATGAACTGGGCTATGTTTTCATAATCAAACAAGTACTTAAATTGTCTAAAGCTCTTATCACTTTTTATCCTCTCAGTGAAAGTAAAACGGTAAACCATGCCACTTAAATTTCTTTAGTAATAGCATGAATACTGAAGACTTCCTATTACTTGTGTTTGGCCGTTTGAGTAGCATATCTAATGTATTTGGACAACTTTTGTATTTTTTTTTATGAATTTTATATAAATCTCAAACCGTGAAACTAAACCGGAGCCAAACCGTTAGTAACAGTTTGGTTTTAAATTCCAACGGTTTAATTTCGGTTTTTAATCATCAAAAACTGCTGCAAATGGTTTGGCTCCCGTTTGACCTAAAACCGTCAAAACCCACAAAACCTAAATCGGAAATAGTAATCACAATAACCCCAAAACCTAAACTAGATTTCTAGCAGAAAATTTTCAACCCTAAATGAACCAATTACTCTGCAAATTTGAACAAAAATCAGTGGCACAAACTGATCATCAATTACCATATATATTTCAAGAGCATACGAATCTGGTCATTTGATGAATCTTAATGAGATTTAACATAAATTGAACTAAACCCTAACTTCTAAGTCTAGTCGTTCGAACCATATCAGAACCCAAGAGGTCGGGAAACGAAAATTGACGAGGGTAGGGAGACAGAAATTGTACATGGTTGTGATTGGAATCAGGCATAAAGTGAGCGATGATAGTGGTGGTGCGCTATGGTAGGTCTCCCAGAAGAGGAAGAAGAAGAAGAAGAAGAAGAAGAAGAAGAATGAACGATGTGTGGGCAAGTAGTCATCTTTTCCTTCAGTTATCATTCAAAAATGTTATATAATTGAATGGATAGGAGGCCCATTCAACATCCAGATGTCATGTTGGAATGAAACAAACAATCTGAAGGTCTGAGCGAATCAAACTTTAAACCCATTCAGACCTATTCAAATCTCAAACAAATACACCCTAAAACTTATTATATTGTCTCTCTCCATTTCAATTAAATAATACTTTTTTTTATACATTTATTTTTTCTCTTTCTTCCACTCACAACTATTTTCAAAAAATATTAATAAATTATAGGGTTATAATAGTAGCTTTTCAAATATACATAAAAATCATAGTGTTTTTTAAAATATAAAAACTCTTCACTCACAACAGCCTAAATCACTCTCTAAATTATAAAAATACCTCACATAAAATAGGGGGTTGGATAAGAATACTGTTAGAGTGGGAAAATCAAGAGACAAAACAAGTTATATTTGTTGAATTTCCGGGCCTTGGTATTGAATATCAATCAAAAGATATTGATGATCTTCCTCATTTCATAGAAGGTGCTACCTTTGAGAAGCAATCCTTCAGTTGTTATAAGATCTTCAGTAATTTAGTTCATTTTGGTATTTTATTAGCAGTTTGTGTATAAATTAGTTTATTAGTTATCTGTAACCTTTTATGTTAGATGTCATTTTTATACCTTAGCTCATAAATAGTTTCAAAATATACATATATATATATATATATATATATATATATATATATATAATGATTAAGAGAGTCTCTTAATCATTAACATTTTTCACTGTAATTTCACACACCTCTAAGAAGTACTACAAAGTATAATAAGAGAAGATGGGCTACATGCGAGGAGAACAATCTATACTCATAATCCTTTGAATATCAAATCTCGCTACAACTTAAAATGGTTAATTCAAAATACAATGAAATTCAATCATCATTATTCTAACTATTAAAAGAGAACATTTTTAGTGTTTCAGAGGGTTCTTTCGATCCTACAATTAGTCTTTACAAATTGTTCGATTCTTAATCAATTAACTAACCTCAACTTATACTTATGTAATTAATCCAACGAATAAGTGAAAAAATTTGGTCGAACGAACGGTTCACGGTCGTCCACCAATAGACCATGGGCTTAACATAGGTCATGTAAGTTTTCTAGTGTAAATCGGCTAAAGAGTGTCTAATTTACATATTTCCCAAATTTAAAAAAATCAATTGCATTTCCCCTCCCTTATATATATATATATATACACACACACACGCGCACACACACACACGTTACATATTAACCCATTTCATTAGAATTAACATATTAAATGACCATTTTACCCATAAAAATTTAATAAAAAAATGATTAAATCTCAAAGTCACAGATTTTACATTTAATTGATTAACTTCATCCTCTTGATCTTCTTGAGATCTAACCCAATAACCCCTACCCATCTTCATCTTGTGAAACTCATATGTCACCTCTCGCCACTGCCATTTTATGACCCTAAATTGGTCCCAAAGAACACTCAGTCACCCATGTAGAACCAAATCGAACCCTAACTAACACCAAATAGAACATCAATCCGACACGGAACGCAAACTCATGTTTAGAAATGGTGAAGTCATAATGGGAGAGGGTCTGCGATGATAGGTATTAAAGATTACCTACACCTTTATTAACAAACGAGCACAACCAATTGTGCTAAGTTTTTTTTTCTATTATATTCTGAAATAAATAAATAAATAAATAAATCTAACTAGTTAATAACTTTCATCTTCTTCACCAACACACCTGCCGGAATACTAAATGACTCACCGGAAAACCGTTTCTAACTTTATGAGGGACTACAGCACGTCACATTTATAACCAGAAGTTGTTTAAGAAGTGTAGATAAATACGCATGTTATTCTTTGGTGTCCTGATTCGATTTTGTTTCGTTTTTGGCTCGTCATAAAATATGGGATTTGAGTGTCAGTGGCCGAGAGGGTTTCTAGGAAACGAGATGAAGATGTCTAAAGGACCGCAGTTCGGCTTTTATAACCGAGGTTTCTTAACCACAAAGGTGAAACGATTGGAAGCACTAGAATAGAGCCAGTGGTGGCGGTCACCTGATAGAAACAAATAGGAGAAAGAAGATAAACAAAAATAAAGGGAAAATATGTAATTTAGTAAAATAAAGGGAAATATGTAACCGATTTTTATGTTTGGGTAAATATGTAATTAGTATGCTTAGAAAGGGATATATGTAAATGTTCCAAATACAATATCTTTGGAATTCATCAAGTGTTAAAACAACTTCAACACACGTAGTCAACTATTTTTGGTCTTGTGCATTTTATCGTTTGATATTTAATCATTTCGTGATTTTTCAGGTCTTAAATAATATGACCAACGTTAGCAACTCAAAGCACCTCCACAATAAAACTATAAAAACCATATCGTAATAACAATAACAAGTTAAATAAATTACGAAGAACGACATGCCAATTTATTTATAAATAGAATGACAAATTAGAAATGGTCGACAACGAAAATATGATGAAAGGCACAAACGAATAAGATAACCTAAAATCTTTTTATACATTCCTTAACCGTGCCTCTCCCTTTCTTGCAGTCTCTTTCTGGTGTAAAGGCATGCAGTTGCAAGGTCCATCTTGATTTTGTGCACCTCAGTTTTATATTTTATCTGAGTGTCTTTCAATGATGGCATCCCAATTACACTCTGATGGTCCTAATTAGGGTTTTATTCTATTACTTATGAAATTCTTTTAAACTCTGTTGTCAAGTCATCAACTGTCACAAGTTATGACACTTTAAAGTCATTAACCAAAACATCTTGGAATGCATTATTGCAAGATAATGAGCTTATAGTATCGTTGTCATTTATCCTTTCTGTATAAGACATCAATTGAAAAATGAGACATGGATCAGATTCAATCTCACATGGCGTTCAATCTATATTGTTCTCGATCTATAATCAAAGTGGTCCAATCAAACACACAGTAAGTTTGAGTGAGGCCTCACATTTCACTAGTTTGAATCAACGAGGGCGCCAATATGTCTAACTGATACATATCATTTAATAGTACAAAATCCAATCTTGATTACATACAACTCCCACTGAACTTTAGAATATTCCCAACCATTGCCTTTATAGCCGGAAGTTACGCGAAAATGATTTGACACTGATCAAAGAATAGCCTTTAGTAAACGAAAGTTCTAATATGTATCTTAGATTCTTAGGCCTAAGGTTACTAAATGAGTATACCAATATCAAAACATCTTATGACTAAGATGCATGAAAATGATTTGATGCGAGTTACATCCAACGTCATTCGTAATGAGGTCTGTGATTTGGAAGTCAACTCCTTGAGTCCAAAGTCAGAATAGTCTTAGCTTATAATCGTTCCCACGAGTCTGAGTGACTAAGAATAATTTAGAATACAATATTTACGGATTATACGTATTGAAAAAAAGTTATAATATTCAGTGTTTCCATTTAACCATTAAATCAATAGTATAATTGTATAAATTCTCATACATCCAAATACTAAATGAAAACAAATGACTAGCTAATCTAAGACCGATAACATCCCTGTGTTGTTCATGCTTGTCCTGAGTCATCGGCTTAGTATACGGGTCTAACAGGTTTTGATATGTGTCTACTTTGCATATTATGGTGTCTCCTCATTCCAATATTTTCCATATAATGTGGAACTTTCTTAGAATGTGCTTGTCTATGTGATGAGATCTAGGCTCTTTGGCCTGTGCAATAGCACCTGTTTTATCACAGAACACCTCGATTGGTTTATGAATACTCGGAACCACATCGAGGTCAGTGATGAACTTCTTCATCCAAGCAGCCTCCTTAGCAGCATCTGATGTAGCTATGTATTCAGATTCGGTGGTAGAGTCTGTCACCACAATCTGCTTGGAGCTTTTCCAGTAAATAGCTTATCCATTGAGAATGAATACGAATCCTGATTGTGAGCGAGAATCATCTAGATCAGTCTGGAATCTGGCATCAGTGTAACACTTTACAATGAGCTCTTCTTCCACTCCTCCAAACACTAAGAACATATATTTGTTCCTTTTTAGGTACCTTAGAATTTTCTTCACTGCAGTTCAATGGACAACGCCAGGACTTTGCTGAAAACGGCTAGTCATGATTAAAGAATACGAAACGTTAGGTCTAGTGCATAACATAGCGTACGTGATAGAACCAATAGTTGAAGCATATGGAATTGCTTACATGTTCTTAGTTTCAATGTCCATTGTCGGGGATTACGATTTGTTCAACACGGTTCCTTTAAAAATGGGAATAGCTCCTTTCTTGGAGTTATCCATTGAGAAGCGTACCATCACCTTGTCTATGTATGTACTTTGACTTAACCCTAGAAGCCGCTTAGACCTATCTCGGTAGATCTTGATTCCCAGAATATAAGCAGCTTCACCAAGATCTTTCATTGCGAAACAAGATCCCAACCAGTGCTTAACTTTCTTAAGCATATGAATGTTGTTTCCAATTATCAGTATATCATCCGCATACAAGATGAGGAATGATGTAGTGCTCCCACTAGCCTTTCTATAAACAAAAGGCTCATCTTCATTTTTTGATAAAACCAAACTCTTTGATTTTCTCATCAAAATGAAGATTCCAGCTGCGAGATATTTGTTTGATTCCATAAGTGGACTTATTCAGTTTTCCCACCATATTAGAATATTTAGGATTAACAAAACCTTCAGGCTGATCCATATGGACATCTTCGGAAAGATATCCATTAAGAAAAGCGGTTTTAACATCCACTGCCATATCTCGTAGTCATAATTCGCGACTATGGCAAGTAATATCCTTATTGACTTAGTTATAGCAACGGGCGAGATGGTTTCATCATAGTTAATAGCCTGAGTTTGAGTGAAACCTTTCGCGATTAGCCGTGTGATGACCGTTGTTTGAGTCAATAAAAAATCTAATTAAACTACCTAGATAGGATAAGTAAGGTATCGTATCCACCAGTAGTATGTAGTCAATGTGATTCATGTACAGATTTAATATTATGAAGTAACTGGTTTTTAGTGCTGATCACACAAGCAATTAAAGTGAAATTAGAGAACTAAGCAACAAGAAAGTAAACGAGTTTCAAGCAATTAACAAGAAAATCACACACAAGAATTCAAGTAAGCAACCTACAGTTATCTCATGCAACCTAACAGATTAGTTATTAACGATTAACTAAAGACTGATCAATCTGACAAAACTTTAGACATCAACAATCACTTTACACACGACACTGGTTATCAAACAGTCATTGCCAGTATGACTCAGTTAAGGGTAATTGCATGTTTTATTGTATTCAATCTAACCAAACAATCATATGATCAATTATCTAGCAACTAGTAACAAATCGTTCAGACTAATATAAACCTAAACCGATTGAACACACAGAAGTACCAAACATCAATAATCATATATCAATCATCAATAAGACCATGAGCAGTCATAACTCTCCACCCCCAGGCATTATGCGCCACGTGGCGCCCAGTCAGAGTTATGGTTTTTTACCAAAACAGGGTGAGTCATAACTCTCCACCCCCAGGCGTTATGCGCCACGTGACGCCCAGTCATTTAAATAATAAATCACTTAAATAAATAAACATAAAATTAAAAAAATTAATTAAACTTCCAAATAAAAACTAAATTAAAATAAAAAAATACATCAAATTAAAAAAAAATACAAAAATAATACTAATAAAACTACATGTTATATTTTTCAAAAATTTTCGCATGTCGAGCGGCTTTTAGAGATCGGCTCTCGGGTCGGCTTCGGTTTGCTCACTTGATAAAATCTCAATGTCTTTGTCCATTTCATTCCTTCTAAGAAGTTCGACGACGTCCAATTTACATTAAGTCTTTGGGTTCCAAGTTCGTGTAAATCTTGGAGTCGAGAGTTCATTTCTTTGAATTTACTTTCCATTTCGGGATTCGAACCCGTTGCCAACGACGAAGCGACCCCTTTCCCCTTTCCCTTGCCCTTGCTTCTTATACCCCCTGGCCGAGGAATCTCGGTAGTATTCACGGCATCATTATCGCTTAGGTTGAAGTTTCGAGCCTCGGAACGGGGCGTGTCTGGATCAACCGAAGACGATGTTTTAGACTTTTTTTTACGCGGACCACCTTCGGCTTCGGCATCCAAAACCTGGCCCCGTTTTGGGTGAAACCTCAACTGATCTTTCTAAATGCCAAAGTAATTGAAGGCCCCAGAGACCTTATGTTGATACTCTATCAACGCGTATTCCATGACTTCCGCGTCAGAGACAATACTACTCCTATTTTGATTCATCCGAGAGAAAACCGTATGGAAACCCATGCATTTGGGGTTTATGTCGCCCCATTTAGACAATAACGAATCTTTTTCTCGATGTGAGTCCCCGCCAAGGTCGTGGAACAACTCTTTAATTTTGTGCCAAAATACCCCCGTTTTTTGATAGTTCGCTAAAAAAATACAAACATTACACGTTCAATGATTGTTCTAAGAAATTAAAAAAAATATATATGTATTTTAAAAACCTACCGCATTTGGAATCTTCCGATATCGCGCACCATGCACGAGCACATAGTACGCACTCGTCGATACTCCACGGTATCATTGTCTTTTTAACCCGAGGTTCGTCGGCGGCTTTTCTTTGCGTGTTTTCTCGGACGTCCGCATTGGCTCAAACCGCCTACGGTCTCCGGGACGGGTTGTGTCTCCGGCACGATCTCGACCTCGGGTTGGGTCTCCGGGACGGGTTCGGAACCCGAACCGGCAAAAAATGTTTGCCGTTGGGTTTTGGAAATCGGGCACCGCATTTGGCATATAGTTTTGTAAAAATGCAATGTACGCGGCCATTTGCGGGTCCATCAAATGGAGGACGGGTACGGTTGGCATCGGGCGGTAGATGGGTTCGGTTGTGGATTTTGGTTGCCTTGACGGGCAAATTGACCGAAACCGAGAACATATTGGTTGTTATTCGGAAACATTTTGGTAGAAATATTTGAGTAAAAAATATAATTGGTATAGAAGTGGAAGGTAGAAAGGAATGTGTTAAAAAAATGAGTTTGGTTTGTTTTTATAGTATAAATTTAATTAATATAATTTTTTTTTAAAAAAAATCCAAAGGCTCCCTAACGTTAACATGGCCTAACGGTTATTTTTTTTTTTTGATTTGTGTGCCTTTTCAGCGTTTTGAGTAAAACGTGGTAAAAAAAACTCAAAATGCCGGGGGTGGGGGGGTGCCCCCGGCGTTATGGCCTAAAACGCGCTCCACAACGTGCCAGTACAGATGGTCTAATAATACAATAATATTCTTAGTCACATGAGAAAAACTGTAAAGATTACAAACTATACATCCCGGGTGCGATTCTAGGAGATTAGCCGAGCCTTGACATCATTGGATCTTCAATATGGATGATATGTATCATGTGTAGGGTCTTGGCACAAGCTATGGTGGTGAAAATCGCCTCTTGTAACTGCTGAAATCGCCTCTTGTTCGTCAAAACGGAGTTAGGGTTGTTTATGATGAAGAATAAGATATAACCTAAAATTCCCGTTTGCACTTCCCATCGCGATACGCGATGGAGTCTTCAATGGTCCATCGCGTATCGCAATGGACCAGAAAGTCAACCCATTTTAAATCCCATCGCGACACGCGATGGGTCCTCAAGCAAGCCCATCGCGTATCGCGATGGGTCTTGTCACCAGCAAACATTGTTATCTTGTCTCGTTTCGCGTGCTGGACATCCCGGGTCTTCATTCCGTGCCACAACAGGTCCAAATTGAGTACT
The DNA here is from genome assembly GCF_021521415.1 of Bidens hawaiensis. Lineage (NCBI taxonomy): Eukaryota > Viridiplantae > Streptophyta > Magnoliopsida > Asterales > Asteraceae > Bidens > Bidens hawaiensis. The sequence continues at coordinate 10,390 of NW_027503433.1, forward strand.
TTAACACCTGTGACCAGAAATATAATAATACACGTATGAAGTATCGAAAGTTCTAGAATAAACAATTAAAACTAAATAATAAACGAACTAAAAACATATACAAATTTACTGACCATCACATCCCCACACTTATCTTTTGCTTGCCCTCAAGCAAACTCTAAAGCAAACATGAACCTCCATCATAGGTATGTAGATTATCTCCATTAATACTAGTAAGGTTTAAGGTCATACCCAGTTTCCCAGACTGACACTGTTTTTAGATTGACATATCACAAATAAGGTTAAGTGCTATAATAAAAACAATAGAGCCGCCCGGACAAGTATACTTTGTTTCGGGTTAAGGCACACATGCTCATACCCCTCATAATATAACATCTCTCCTCTCGGTTTAATATATGGACTAGCAAAACATTGTGCTAGTATCACTCTGCTCTCAGTATCACTCATAAGCAAATATTCATCCATAAAGCTGCTTTGACACAAACGCAAATCAAGAGGTCTTAAAAGGGTTGTAACGGGGCCAAGTGTAAGGGTATGGAAGGGAAATATTTAAGTAGCTCAAACGATCCGACCCGACATATTACAAAGCATCTAAATAAACGAAAACTACTATACAAACTGACTGACTTATTATAAAACCTCTAAATAAGCAAACTAACATACATACTGATTTCGTTTTTTTACATAAACGAACTACTGAATACATAAATGAATATAAACTGACGTTTTTTTTGGCTTTTTCCTCATTTTTTTCTTTTTTTAAGCATAATAACGTGATGCTTAATAATGGAACAAATACAAATACAAAAACAAAAACACTTACAAATAAACTTAGTAAGCTGGATCGTCGCGTAACATAATGTCGGGGTTAAACAAATGAAAAATAAGTCTAAGAAAGGTTTTCTAAGGGACCCAACCCCCCGCCCCTCACATTACCTGTCACACCCCAATCTGAGGCGAAAATGCTGGGACGCGAACTGATTGTCACAGCACTCAAGGTACTATCATGCAATAATCAAATACAAAATACAACTTATTAATCAAACAATAAACACAAATTTAATTCTTGGTTTTATCTTTTCTAACATAATTCTTCACTAAATCATCACAAAGTCTTGTAACTAATTCAAGCGATAACCTGCATATGCGTATAAAATAGAATTTTGTCAACAACACATGTTGAGTGAGCAACACACCAGTTTAGTTGTACATATAGTATATATAACAAAATACGTAGCTGCAACAAGTCATATGAGAATACACAAATTAACCAAATGAGCAAGTATAACTGAGTTGTCGAGAAGCACAAAGGCTAACGACTGGCGTATGATCATACTAGACTGAGATTATGTTGGACCTTTTCGAATGCAACAGCATACAAAGCAAATAAGCACATAAACAAGTAAGGTATAAGTTGTTAACACATAAGACAATGGTTGCAGTTTTGTGTATAAGTGTATATGAGAAAGTATATTTACGCATATGTCCCCAAAATGTGGAAAACGAGTAAAATAGGGGAATGTGGTACTCACCTCAAAGACGAGCAAAAACGAATAATAAGAATGTGGGTGATTGATCAGACTCCTCGAAAAAATACCGACGAGATGTCCTAGTAACGAATAATTGCGTAAACGAATATAAATGAGTGACTAGATAAAGATTCGAGAATCTAAATGATCGAGTGTATTCTAAACGAGGATTAAATATTGCATAAATTTATTATAACTTTTATCTGTCTAAGAGTTTAAAGAAAATAACATATTTTAATTATATAAAATTATCATTATAGATAGAATACTTGAATTAAATAATATTTATAATTTTTGATAAATTATATAAAGAGATTGTTTTAACATATTTGTTTTAAACTAAAATACTTTTAATACCTATTTTTATTATTAATAAAGATTTCTTTTAAATACTTATTGTAAATAATAGATAAATAATAAATAATAAGACTTATATGAAATACGATTTTTATAAAATACTTGACCAACTAATTATATAAAATAATAAGGTCTAATATATATATATTATGTATCTTAAATAAGAACCTTAAATCCTTCAACAATTTTAACAACTATTATATATAATATTTACATGTATAACAAAAATAAGAAATTCATGAAAACGTTTAACGACAATAAACGACGACTTAATGGTGTCGGTTTGGTAAAATAATATTTATTTTGGTATTTAAAATTAGTTATAATCATTTAATATATGTTTAACAATTTAAAAACCATAAAGAAAACAAACCGCGTCCAGGGGGGCTCGAACCCGCACCCCTGGCCGGTTTACTGATATCACAACACACACAACACCAACTGAGCTGGGGTGTTTCTTGGTAAGCAGACGCAGACAAACAATATATACAGAAGACCAGTTATACCCAATTACTTACGAACCCTAGATTGATTAATTGATTAAACCGTTAAGAGTTGATTCGATTAATGTTAGGGTTTCTAATCTCTGACCAAAAACGACCATAGTGAAACTATAATATGCCTTAAACGTTTAACAGAAGATGCCCAATTGCTTGATATCGCATACGGCCAAAAGACAATGCAGAACACGATTAAACGGCGGATTTGATGCAATTAATTATAGGGGTTAGGACGGAGACAGTGTGGGAATGAGATCTGCAAGTTTAATTGAGATTTTACAATCCTTTGTATGTATAACGAAGTTAGGGTTAGGGTCGGCCAAACGAGGAGCAAGAACACGAGACCAGATTGATTACTGAAATTTGTTTTAGGGGTTTAGTAGAAGATGTGTGGGAGATGGTGCATCCGCGTCTAATTGAAATATTATTGTTTCAAAGGTGTAATATCGAGTTAGGGTAAAGACGGTTTAGGTATAATGCGAAATTCATATCATAAGATCGGTATTTCCTAATTACTTGAGACGGTGATGCCGATAAGGCAAGGTGAATCAAATTACCAAATAATTTCCAAGATTAATAAATGTATTGTCCACGATTTGGAATCCGGTATGAAGATCCACGAACTGATCGGGTTTGGTAACGGGTATATGGATCTAGATATTGGGTATGGGTTACAATATATTAATATATTACAAAATGGTCCCTCTACTATGTTGTTGGAAACATAAACGGGTTAAAGGTTTGTTTTGGATTAAAATTGTACATTTTTCAAAGATGTTTTATATATATTAAATAAACATTATAACAAATAATTATAAAATAATAATGACTCAAATAACGCGATATTTGTCATTTAAATTTCCTGAATTTAAAAACGGGTCGGGTCTTGTGTTTAATACATTATATGGAAACCCGAGTTGTTACATTACCCATCCTCACATGTATAATGTATGAGGCCCCAACCCCCTAGTACCCACACAATCGCTCATCCAGACGAGGCTTAACCTAATTGCCTCTATCACTTTTGCATTTTGCCAACTACGATCCCGTAATCCATGAACATCGATGAAAGCACTCAAATGACATGTGTGTACTATATATTATATGTGTATTATATATATTTGGGTCAACTCACACACGTACCGGAGGAATAGAGTTGACGATATAAACATGTGTACCTGTCCCCATGACTCGTTATCCCCGCCTAAACGACCCCATTTTCAACTTCTCATTATGAAAACATTTGTGAGTAAGACTACTGAGAAGCTGAAAAACCAACCATGACCATAAACCTATGACTTGGCATTAATGGCAATAATTAACAGTTAACAACTTTGGTTTCTGAACACTCTTCGAGGTACTATCGGGTTAAAAATTTTCAAATTTCTCCCATCCCCACACTTGAGGTTTACATTGTCCTCAATGTAAGAATACTTAAACATTGTCCTCAAACTTAAAATAGATAAAAACGATTAATGAACATTTGAGGGACGGGGTTAAATTTGATTTTTTGACTATTAAGCAATTTTAAAATTCGGGGCTTAAATGTAGCGATTCAACTAACAATTATACAATTACACTTTTAACATTTAAAGTAATAAAACAAAATAAATTATGAAACTGAAATCACGTGATATCAACGGGACTGGAAAAGGACCAGTCGGCTCGTGAACTCTCATAAACACTCGTATACTCTCGTCTCATCCAATTACCAAACTGACAATCAAACCTGCAAAATCTCGAGATGTGTAGAAACAAGCTTCTCACAAGTGTAAGACAAAGGTCTTTTAAGAGTTATGAAAATGAATATTTGTTAATTTTATTAAAACAATCACCGAGCCAAATTAAGTCGTTTCATAATAAATTCTGTTAAATTAGTTAAAAACGTTAAAAGACCTAACTCACTTTCGTAGGAATCACGATTGCATTTAGCGTATGCAACAAGCCCTCCCGGGAGGACGAGTGGGGTCTCGTGAGGGTTTATCGTGAACTACACCCACAAAGTTCTGTTACAACAAAATATACAAATAAATCAAAAACAGCAGCAACCAAAAGATATATATACATAAGCACCCAACCGGTTACCCATACATGATTCCCAATAATATAATATTAATATAATACAGACCGTGGGAATAAAACAAAATAAAGTAAAAAGATAACAAAAAGCTACTGTGCTGGTGGATCATCAGCTGCATCATCCTGCGGGACCACCGGCTCCTCCAATGTAATAACCAATGACTGTGGGAGCGGTACCTGTGAAGCAACAAATAACAAACGAAAATAATAATCATGGTGGGCCAGGTGGGCCCACGTCTCCTCTCTGTGTGACCTAGCCTCCTCCCTCTCTGCCCGAACCTCAGCTAATATTTGCTGACAGATCGTCTCGAGTGTGTCTGGCTGCTGCGGCTGCTGAGGTAGCGGCTGTGAGGATGATGATGTTGATGCCTGTCTCAGCGGATGCTGCTGCTGAGGCCGCTTAATGCGCGGGATCCTAATGTGCTGACGATGAGTCGGAATCCCCTGCTGCATGGCCACAGCTACTGCGGAACCCTCCGGTGGTGGTACCCGTGGGCCCTCTCGGACGGGGATGAACTTGGGTGGATCGTCCATCTCACAAATCCCGGCACTTTGAGCATCCGCCAAATCAAACGTCACCGTAGGCGGTCCGGGGTTGAAGTAAGCCTCTGGATATCTATCAAAAACCCCCAGACTCCTCGCAATCTGCGTAATGTATGCCCCTAATGCTAACTGGGCCGATGCCCCTGTAGACTCCGGCCTCTGCCGAATGATGTGAGGAGCAGCATCACAATGTTGGCCTCCTTGCCAGTGATGATAGACAGGAGGCACAACAAATCGAAGTTGCTACACTTATCACGGCCAGAATGACGACCAGCGATAGTGTAAGCAACAATGCGGTGTAAGTATCGCTGGACGGGGTCCCGAATGGAGGATACCACTACAGCGCTAGAGCTCGTTTAAGCGATTTTTCAGTTCGTTTTAGCACATAACAGCTCGTTTAAGCGATTTCAGTTCTTTTCAGCACTTAACAACTTGTTTCAGCACGTTTTGACCAAAATGGGTTGTTTTGGTTCAGGTCAGAATGCGTCTAGGTCGGAAAGGTAAAAACGGGTTTCGGGTCGGTTCGTATGCATATGGAAGAGTTGAAAACCAGTAGCCGTATGATCATCTTATGCAGCACCGTCTCCGAGAATTTAAATACCTCGGCCGGGTCAAAATAAAAAAGGCCCGTAGGCCTTAAAGAAATTTTTATTATTCGCTAATGTACATGGATAAAACTTTTATCGACCGACTTATTATAAGCAGAAATGAAAGATATCCGAACCTGTTGACCCTAACACGAAACCCGTTTTGACGTTCCTGACCTGGACCCATTCTGACCCGAACCAAAACAACCCATTTTGGTCAAAACGTGTTGAAACAAGTTGTTAAGTGATGAAACGAACTGAAAAATCGCTTAAACGAGCTTTTCGGTGCTGAAATGAACTGAAAAATCGCTTAAATGAGCTGTTAGGTGCTGATACTAACTAAAAAATCGCTTAAGCGAGCTTTTAGGTGCTGAAATGAGTTGAAAATCGCTCAAACGAGCTGTTAGGTGCTGAAACGAGCTGAAAAATCGCTTAAACGAGCTGTTAGGTGCTGAAACGAGCTGAAAAATCGCTTAAACGAGTTGTTAGGTGCTGAAACGAGCTGAAAAATCGCTAAACGAGCTGTTATGTGCTGAAACGAACTGAACAATAGCTTTAGCGAGCTGTTAAGTGCTGAAACGAGCTGAAAAAATCGCTTAAACGAGCTTTTGCTGTTAAAACTAGCTGTCACGTGTTGAAAACGAGCTGATTCGTTGGTCAAAAAAAAAAAGCTAACCCGAAACCCGTTTTGACCAGCTCCGATCTTGACCTGTTCTAACCCGAACATGTTGACCCTAACCCGTTCCGACCCGTTTTGAACATTTTTTTTATTTTGTTTTCCAATTTTTGCAATTTATTGCAATTTTTCGAACTTTTTTTGCAAATTTTCGGAATTTTAAAATTATATTTCGCATTTTTACTTATTTTCGCAACCTTTAAAAGTATAAAAGTTATTATGCAAAGTAAAAACATTGAAAATTAAAAAAAACCTAGATTACATACTATACAGGTAAATTATCTATGATTGAAACAAAAATGAAAGTTAAATGACCTGATTGGAATAAAAGTTTTAATTAGTGACCTAATTGGAACAACTATTAAAGTTGGTTACTATTCTATAGAGTAATCCCATTAATTAACTAATTAAGCCACTAATTAGTATAAAACTTATAATTAATTTATATTTTGTTAAAACCGGCACACTAACTAGTCGTTTTCCAAACCTTTGCTAAAACCATATATATTTGTATGACTATATATACATTCATATATATATATATGTGTGTGTGTGTGTGTGTGTGATTATATATTAAAGTTTTTATAATAAAGGTATTAATGTTTAAAAAAGGGGATTTTTATAAGGTTTTAAATTAAAATATATATAATATAATCGTGTTAATTAATATATTGAATATAAAACTTAGTGTTTTATAAAAGATTTTATTTTATATAAATATTATTATATGTTATCAATTACTTATTATCTCCAATACTAATATAAAAGAAATCTTTATTAAATAATAAAATATATATAAATAAATTAAATGTATTTTTAGTTTTAAACATTTAAAACAAATCTCTTTATATAAACTATTTTATAAATATTTATATTAAGTATTTTGAAGTATTTTATATAATTAAATCATATTATTTACGATAAAACTGCGATAATAAAATTAATAATGAACCTAAATAATATTAAGCCTTCGTTAGAACGTATTCGATCATCGAATCCGAAACTTTATCTAATCTTAGTTCCGTTATTCAATCCATATTTATTTTCCTCAATTATTGTATTTAGGATTGTCGTCGGTAAATCTCGAAGACTTGACTTACCGCTTTCTTACCAAATCGGTATCTCTTGCTTATTTACTAAGGTGAGTAATCACTCCCCTTTTTACTTATTTTTAAACCGTTTTGGGGACATGTGCGTATCTTACATATTTATTTATTATCTAGTATTCAAAACCACAACTGTTAATCCTTGTGTGTATATCGATTTATGCCTAACTTGTTATTTGCTTACTTGCTTTATTTGAACGCATTTTGGTGAAGTTCCTCATTATAGTATGATCATACGACTATCTTCGGCAACCGATGTCCATTTTTATGACAACGGTTTAGTCTTTGCTTGGTAACCAATGTCCATTTATATGGAATTGGTTGAGCACTTTCTTTATGGTTTGATTGATTGTTTATGTGATATGGCTTAACTGTTTATTCTCATAGGAACAGTTTTTGCATCTTTCTTTATTTATTATATACTATTATTGTTGTGTCTTAAACTGGTGTTTTACTCACTCAACATGTGTTGTTGACAAACTTTTCTATTTTATACGCATATGTAGGTTATTGTTTGAACTAGTTGCAAGATTTGGGAAGACTTAGTGAAGATTTAATTTAGAAGAATTATAAACAAGACTTAGATTTATATTCGTTGGTTGTTTAAACAAGTTGTATTTCGTATTTGAATTTATTTGGATATTTAATAAAATTAAATATATATTGTCACCTTTAAATCATTGTATGATAGTACCTTGAGAGCCGTGAGCAATCAGCTCACGCCCCGACATTTCCCCCTTAGGTTGGGGTGTGACAGATTCAATAGGGTCGTCCTTGTGCTTTTCAAGAACCTTTCTAGTAGCAACAATATTGTTTTCAGGCTCGGTTGGAACTAGTTCGTCGAGAACATAGTGCTTCATTGCCATTATGAGAACAAGTCTAAAATTGCGGTGTTATTCAAGAAAGTTGGTGCGATTCAGTTTTTCTTTCTCAAGAATAGTCTTGAGGGTGAATGTGAAGTTATTATTAGTTGACATCTGTTAAATAAGAAAAAGTAATTTAATTAGTATTTTCGATGTTATAATCCAATTATCAATGACCCAATAACATTAATAACTAGGAACATAAGAATCTGGATTCCAGTTACTAATGACATCTATAGCACACAACATTAATAAGTGATTAGGCAAACTGACAACGATCACCAATTGTGAATAAAGCACAACTCTCGGTTATGAAGCCTATTATGACAACATTTGCATAAGTAGATATGTTTAGCCCCATCTATGCCCACCTTAGTCTTCATACAAATGTAACACGTTACAGAAGAGTAAGGTAATAATCTCCCTAGTACAGTCACTTGTGAAATGGGCGGATGTGTCAACAAAACCTTTTCACTTTGAAGGGACAGGCTAGAAATCAAGTGCGGTGTTGTAGCTCCAAACACTTGAAATTTCGCAGTATGCCTCAAGTTTGGCTTATAGTAGGATGAAATAGACTATTGATTTTAAAATTGGGATTAATTTTAAAATTTACCAAATAGAGTAAAAGTCCAGTTTTATTGTATTAATCGGGACAATTTGATGAACCTTTTCATCTCTCAGGACACTTAGTTTTAGATAACTTATTAAAACTAAGTTTGCCGCGATATAAATAACCAATTTTAAGTTAATAGATTAAACCGTTAAGTTATAAGTTTTTGGAAAATCAAATTTAGTTTAATTTTGCAAAAACATAATTGGTTAAGAAGTTTATTTTAAAATATTTGGTATTAGGTTGGTGGTGATATAACTACTTATAAATGAAAGAAACCACAATTGGAAATAAGAATATGTAGATCTTAAATGACCAAGAATACTGATTGATTTTGCTAGAGCGTATTAGCAAGATCAATCGGGTCAAGGGGTCACAACACAAAACAACCACAAGGATGAACTCTTGGTGCATCCTATCATCTTTAGTATCTCCTATTGAGTTCAAGAACTCCAAGTCTTCGTCCTCGTCCTCGGTTTTTCCTTTGGGTCTTCTTCTTTACAATATTTAACAAATACATATAATGAAAAGACTAAACCCCTAACTATTAGAATTTTGAACCATCAAAATGATCAAAAACTTTAAAAAAATAAAAACCGAAAATAACACAACTTTGAACCATCCATATGGCCAAAACCAAAAATAATCAACCAAACAAAAGGTCGGGTCAGATTTACATATTAAACAAAATAAAAATTGGAAACTCCTTTTGGTCAAATAAAATAAAAAAAACTTTGACCAAACCAATGTTGCATTAAAATTTTATTTAGATCAAAAACTTCAACAACCTTGAAGTTTGTGATGTAGAACCCGTCAAAAAACCGGATTCGACTCGTATGTTGTAACCAAGGCTTTGATACAACTTTTGGGTTCTGGTGGTGATCAGTCAACGATTTACCGATTAAACCCGGTTTTAATAATAGTTTCATAAGTATTAATCTCATTAAAATTATTATGAATGCAGCAGATAAAGAAACGAGTAAGCATCACTTTTGGAACATCACAGGATCCGGTTACAAACAATACGAGTACAAATCGAAACAACCAAATTAATTATAAATCGACACCGACATTTACCTTGGTTAATGAATTACCGGTTGAGACACCGAGAGATAACGAGCTTCACTAGGTGACATTACAAACAAGACGGAACCCGACGGTGGCGGTGCACGGATGCAGCGGCGGTGGCTAGACAACGGCGGCGCAGAGCGGTGATAGCGCCGATTGCAAGGCAGCAGTCAGCGGCAGCAACGACTGTTCTCCGGTGTGGCTGACCGGCATCAACAGTGGAGTGAGTGGCTTGAGAGAGAAAACTTGGTGGCTAGGGTTTTAATAATCTCTTATGATAAAAACCCCTGCTTAAGTAAACTGGGCCCCAAGCCCGTCTCTAGCCCACTCCATAATATCATCTTGTTATAATAAATAGTCAACACTGGTTAACTAACTTAAGCGTATTTTTATGTTCATTACTCAAGGTGTAACTTTCTCGGATCATAACTCGGGTCGTCCATATTGACTTAACCGAACCAGTCCACAATATCCAACAAATGCATCTAATCAGAATTTTGATAAAAAGTGATGGTAACGTAGTGGCATTTTTAATTACCTTTATATAGTGTCTATCGGTTACAATTTTTCTTTATTTTCCATTTTATGCTTATGGGTGGTCGGATATATTTTGAAAAACAAACATGTGGCTTGAAGTCACCACCACATGTTTGCTTTTAGTTGTGCAGTATGTTTTATTTCTTTAATTGATGTGACAATTTATATGAATGAGTCAATTCATGTTATGCTTTATTTTTAACAGGTCAAACAAGTAAGATAAATACATTTTAGCTTAAAAGGAAATGGTTTAGATAGATCAAAAGTCGCCCAACATTTGTTTATAATTGTGTTTGTCATAGTAATCAAGGATCCTGACATCAGATCGTTTGTAGAGATGTATTGCTAAAGTTTTTGATAAATTATCTGCCAAGGAGTTACTAATGGATCAGTTTCTTCAAAGGGGTTAGAAAATTTTTGAGTCGTTATTCAGTTAACTATCGCTACATAACATTTTTTCGATCCGGTTCGACCGGTCGTGTCGGGTATCGGTATATAATTTTTTTGGTCCGGTTGGGCTATTCCAATCGAGTAATATAGAAAAAAAGATAATTAACCAAATAGTATTTAACAAAAAAACATGAAACTTCATTAGAAATGCATAAATAAATGTCATATATCTAAAATTGATTATGAGTTTTCAATTTTTGAAGTCAATACAAAACATCATCTAGTCTGACACTCATACGCAAGTCTTACTCAATGAAACATATATAACTATCGTTTAAATTCTTATAACTCATCTGATTACGCAAATCACACTTCACGTACTTCATCGCCGAAAAGCATTTTCAATGTTTTCGGTTATGAGAGGTAATACGTGAGCTAATCTCAATAAACAATAAACCAATGCAAATGAAATTGGTGAGCAAAACAATATATATAGAAAGTCGAAACATGTTCATTTAAGATTAAAACTCTTAATCCATTGAACTCACCCGAGATATTGCTTGTGCCATCATAACATTTTTTTAAATAGGTTAAATATTCAAAGACTTAAATGCAGACTAGGTTGAGAGTTTTGGACCGACTAAAAATTGGGAATAGATTGATTGGGCATTTGGGCTTAATTTTGTATTTAATTTGTTTATGTTAAACTCAAATTTAGTTGAGTAAATTATTTATATGCATTTATATAATTATAGTTGTAAATATGTAAATTCATTTTTTCCTATGGCCGGCCTTGAAATTTCAAGGGCCGTTCTCGAATTTTCACAGGGTCATTTTGGCATTCTTGAAATTCCATATGATCAGTGTCAAAATTTCACAGGGTCGGTCGAGGTTTTAACACATATATACTACTAACATTTCTTTTTTCATACGGGTCAGCCTTTGCTCCTACTCAAAAAGTAGGTACGCCCCTAGATACTTGTAGAGATTTCAGCGTCAAACGTCAAATCAGAGACTGGAATACGGTATTTCTAAGATTACGAATAGAAAAACTACAGGTTGTCTGTTTATCTTTATCAAAACATGTAACTTTCTAATGGGTTGAATCAGGTCGGGTGTCTAAAGTTTTAAACACCTTTTGTAATTAAACTCTCCTGGCACTTGAATTACCTTTTGGAGGTGTTGGAGTGAGTGTAAAATCAGGGGAAATTACCTCCTATGTTGGACATAAATTTAATGAGTCTATTGGAGTGGGTGCAAAATCCAGGGTGGGGGAGGGAAGGAGAAATGTGAGATGTATGGGTTCAAACCTCACTATCACCTATTTATATGAAAGATATGAAGGATGATTATGGCTTGCCAGAGTTTGAGTCCTGATCTCATCCGGTTTTATCGGCTCCTTGCTGTCGTGCCATTTGGCGGGCATGGGGGTCGGGTTTTATCTGGGGGATCACTCAATAGGTGGACCGCTAGGGGCTCTGTCCGTCCGACTCATGGTTGGCTCGGGCTACCTTTAGCCAATAGGGACTGCGTACGAAATACCCGGCGTTACTTTTTTTAGAGGTGTTGAAGTGAGAAAATTTTCAATAATAGGCACATCCGAAAGGTTAATGCTCTAGGGATGATCGAAGAAAAAGCAAAACTATGGTTGAGCACTTGAGTAGTTGTCCCATTTTTCCTTGTAACTCAATATTTCTTTCTTTGGTAAAGTTCTTGTTTTTTTTGGGCCTCGCTTGTTTCGGTCTTTTTGGACCGGTCTTGCTTGGTTTGTGAATAAATATTACCATTAAAAAAAGGAAAAAACAAAGTGAGGCCTCCGAGCTTTTTCTAGTCTCTATTTACAAACGACCTTTTTCTAGCTGGCCTCCGACTATAGTTTTGGTTTTAATGATTTTCTATAAAAAAAAATTCTATGAAAAGTCTCAAATAAAAAGTTAAAACATCAATATTAGTTATACAACTTTAAAATAAGATAATTTATATGAAAAGAGTGGCTGGGAAGAATTCAAGAGAAATTGGACACGTTTGAGCAGATAGATGTTGCTTTCTAGATTTTCATCTATCGTTGTCTATATCGATATATTTTGATTATGTAATGTATTTTTTTTTCTGTTTCTCTAAGCGATGTGTGGTAGTGAAGCCTGATCCCTCCTCTAGATGTGGAGATCTCATATCTCTAAGTTGGTTAGTGGTTTAAAAGCGGTTCGTATTTTGATCCAATAGTATAGAGGTGATAGTTAAGACTTGGGATTTTAATATCTTATGTTTGAAATCTAACTTATTGGGGTTTTGGTTTTCCCACAATTGTGGGTTTTTTTATGGCCTTTTTGGGTAAGTCAATCATGAAGCGTCAAAATCAGTATGCATAGTTCACATCCAGTCTTAAAAACACTTACTCAAGTATTGATGGCAGTTTTAAATGTGTTAGAAGAAGTTTGTAGTTTCAAGAAAAGGACAATTCATTTTCTGTATTACTATAGATAAGGCTAGGGATGAGATCGGGACCGTACCCGTACCTATACCGTACATATACCCGAAAGTACCCGTACCTAAAATCACTAAATCTTGGTACCCATACCCGTACCTGGATTATATGGTACGGGTACGGGCACATGTACTTTGTGTACGGTACTCGCTCTAGTACCTCTTTGTTCTTTTTTTATTAAAACAAATCTCCACTAAACTAGGTATTGGTAACGGTACGATACCGACAATTAATTTCTATAATACCAAAACTGTAATACCGCAACCAAAATATAATACCAAAACTAAAAATGAAACAAATCAATCATAATATAAAATTCATTTCTTTTTCCTTTTTTTAATTTATTGTTTCCTCAATTTCTATATAAAAACAAGAGAGATAATTAATACATGTTATTTAATTATATACACAATTACACATACATGAAATAAAATATACGAATACACAATATATGAATATACACATATAAATTGAGAATGAACATATTCAACTAATATATATTATGTTTTGAAAATCCTGCTTGAAAATTCAGTCATAAGTGTTAGAAACATAATAAAAACCCCTACATATTCTAAACGGATACCATTATCCGTAATACCCGTATTTGTACCCGTATCCGAAAATACCCGTACCTATAATCAGTAAATTTGCGTACCCATACTCGTACCTAAAAGACACGTACAAATACATGTACAGGTACTGAACAGGTACGGGTACAGGTATTTAGGAAAAAAACTCATCCCTAGATAAGGCTATCAATCTTTTTGAATATATAATATTTAGTGAATATGTGTGCAGTTGGGTAATTTTGAATATGAGTTGAATTATTGAAGCATGTTAACAAAAAATATATTATATTAGGGTATTCATTTACAAAAGATAAAACCATCAAACGCTCCTGATCGTAAATAAAGATATGATCCACTTGCTGCAACTTCTTGCAAACAAACACACCTTCACCACCTGTGACCGACAACCACCATCGTAAATAAAGCCCCGTCCACCACACATTAGCCGAAAGAGTAATTAATATAAATTTAAGCAAAAACATAACAATGATTTTCGTTAATTATAGTTGCGTCAATCACCATCACTTGAACAAGTTGTCAAACATTCTTGACGTTTCTCAAGCTTTAAATTCGTGTTCTTTTAATCAATCAATAAAATAAGTATTAAACAGAACCACAAGAATACGTACAATAGCTGACAGCTTCCATCTTTGAAGTTTTTCTTGTCAAGACAGCTAACAAAGGGGACTTGCCAGCATAATATATGTTTAATTCTCAACATAGAAATAGGAAAATTACCGGCTAATCAAATATTGATACATAATCATCCTGAGTATCAAATATTGTCAAGTCAAGACACCTAACAAAGGGGACTTGCACACACTTCCCCTCCCAAAAACATAAAAATAAGTGTAGGGCAGCATTAGAGTTCGTTCATCTCCGTTTTAGCATATTGCAACACATGCCACTATAAGTTTTTCTCGACTTGGTTTTACATGACATTTTTTGTCGGGCCCTTTGGTTTCTAAGAAACTTTGTGTCAAGATGTGATTGGTCATACTCTTTTTTTGTAAGAAATCTTTTCCATGCTAAATTTTAGACTATTTTGAGTCAACATCTCTATTTTGGTAATTATCTGTAACAGGGGCATTTAGAAGACATCCATATATAGTGAATAAGTGTACCGTTCTAAGCCACTTAGGCTAGTTGGAGTGACGAGAAGGCGTGTGAGACAGACAAGAACACCTACCTACACCCCCCAGCACCAATAAAAAACCCTTCCCGAACAATGACTACTTCCTGACGTGTAACCGATTCCCAAACATATATTTTTAGAGGTTTGGAATATTGGTGTGAATGAACACATAACGATATGTCCCGAACATGAACTTGATCCCCCAACCGTTGAAGTAAATGATGATATACTTATGAAATTGTATTACCAAGAAATCGACCTCACTGTATGACCTGATCCTGTGGATCATATATTGCAAGCACCTACACACCCAATGTATACAACTAGTTGTATTCTCTTTTTTTTTTCTTTTCTTTTTTAGTCTTTTTTTAGTTGCTTCTTATCTGGGACTTCAAATAATAGCAAAGGTGAACAAAATTTGTTATTGGAATTCGGTCTATGAAACCTTTGATAAAAGGTTGTCCCTTTGGAAGGCATCGGTTTTGTCTGTCGGGGGAAAATTAACACTTCTTAAATTGGTGATGGAGACATTCCCCACATATTTTTTCCCTCTTTAAAACTCCGAGTAGTATTATCGATTAGTCAGAGGCTAAAAGAAGAAATTTTTTTAGGGTAAGAACAAATATTTAAATAGAGAAAAAAAGGATATATTGGAATTCTATTGCAAAATTGTAAAATTAGTTAGCCTCTACAAATCTCTGTTTGTCTAATCTCGTTAAGGAGTTTGGGCTCGGGAAACAAAATAAGATTCTGGATTGATCCTTGGATCCCCAGGAGCCTTTAAAAGTTCCTATCCTAATTTTTTTTATGAAATAGACAAATTGCACTTGGTTCAATATTGTTTTGTGGAGGTTGATGATATGGTGTCTTGTAAATGGAGATGGAAACGTTCGAGGATAAGTTAGGAGCTTTCAAAGTATTTAAATATGTAGAACTTGGTTAACCTTAATAATTACCCGGATAGATGTGTTTGATGAAACGACGTGGTGGGGGTCTTTTTGGAAGCAAATATGAAAAATCTTTTGTTCAAAACTTCATATGATCCAGCCCCATTTATCATGAAATGGAATATCTGGCTTCCTGTTAAGGTTAACATTCATTCTTGGAAGGAAAAAATGGATAGGCTCCTGACTTGGGCTAGGCTTGCTAAAAGGAATATTGACATTGGCTCATACATTTGTTATCTTCGTGGAGATCATGAAGAGGATAGTGATCATATTTCTACTCACTTCTTGCTACTTTGCCTCGCATATTTGGCAATTAGTTAGCAATTGATGTCGAAATCCTCGCATATTTTGCTTTCTCAATTTGGGATCTTCTAAACGTTCACGAATCGTGCAATTTAGGGGGGGGGGGGTAAGAATAACAAGATGCTTTATAGGTAATCCTCATGGCATGTTGATTCATTTGGAAGACTAGAAGCAATGCCATATTTCAAAACAAGTCGGCTGTCAAATCCAAAACGGTGGAATACATAAGATCTTTGAGCTTTCATTGGATTGAGAATCAATTATCTTTATATGGCTTTTTATGGAAGGATTAGTGTAAGTCTTTAATGTGATTGACTCGTTGTTCGATGGCAAGAAGGATGCGGTAGCCACTTTCCAATGGATAGCCGAAATGGATGTTGTGATTGAGGTTAGTGAATGTAGGTAGAATCAGGCTGTTAAGTTTGTTGCCCAATCCTTTAGGCCTAAAGCTTTTGTTTGGTGGGGAATGTAGAAGGTAAATATGAGTGTTTGGATGCTGAAGGATATGAAGTGGGATGATACGAAGAAGATGGACGTTGAAAAGTTCTATCGTAGGAATGAGATAGATAAGTTTTTATACATGATTATTGGGGCTCAAGGCCAAAAGTATGACCCACCGTGAGTATACTTCCAAATTCCATGAATCGTTTAGAGTAGCTCCACATCTAGTAGCTACTGAAAAAACTAGGATGAGGTGTTACCTTTGAGGCTTCCTACAAAAGGTTCGCACCTTGGTGAAAACAGGCGAGCCAAAGACGTTTAAATCTACAACGACATGGAGTGGGATTGTTTGGGATGATATGGGGAATGAGGAGCCAGTTCTAGAGGAACCGAAGAAGGCGAAGGTGGGTGAGTCGGACTTGTATAAGCTTTGTGGGATGAGGCATTATAGAGAGTGTTGATAGGGTTCAAACTTATGTTTTGAGTGTATAAAAACTGGGCACTTTTGTCAGGAGTGTCCGAGTGTATGGAAGTGTTTTAACTATTGTGGATGAGGGCCTCTTGCTTGAGGCTATCATAACCGAAAGCTAGCTAGAAGTTAGAAATGGTGAAACAGGCCGAGGAGGAAAAGGGAAAGCAAATACATGAACGTTTGCAATCACCTAGAAGGAGGCCAAGGGGAACCATAATGTGGTGTCAAACATGTTCCTTGTTAATGGTATTTGTTTTTATTTGATTAGACTATAAGTAAGAGTTTTGTTGTTGCTACTTTTTACCCATATCTGAAGTGTGTGTAGCCATGTTTCTAAGACTTTGGAAGTAGAAACCGCTAGTGATCATAAATCTATTAAGTTGGTAGAAGTAGTAAGTGATTGCATGATAGAACTTAAGAGAATTAAACCTATCAAATTGTTGTTGAGCAACTTCCTCCTGGGTCGAATCAAAACCTCTTATTTTTTTTAATGTGTTTTTATTCTTAGTTTATGTGAATGCTACTACAATCAATTACAAATAACAAGCTACACAATATATAACACAACAAAGGTAACCCAAAGGGAAAAGAATTAACTATGATTATAAATAACATAATAAATTATCTAATATCTCCTTTCAAGAATGATGGTGGTGGACTAGGACGAAGCAGTGAGCGTAAGTATTAAAATTGAGAGCTTGGTAAACTTTTGGTAAAGATGTCTGCCAACTGCAGCTTGGTAGGTATGTACTTGGTATATAGCTTTCCGGGAGATACAAGTTCACGTATAAAGTGATAGTCAAGATCAAAGTGTTAGGCCCGTTTATGGGAGACAGGATTTTGAGTTAGGAACAAAGCACTATGATTATCACGAATGATGGTAGATCTGTCTGGGGGTAAAGCATGAAGTTCTGTAGCAGATGAGTTAGCCACACAATCTCAGCCGTCGTATTAGCCATTGCTCGATATTCTGACTCACAACTAGAACGAGCAATAGTAGTTTGCTTCTTTGAACTCCATGAAATAAAGTTAACACGTAAGAAAATAGAGTAGCCATAAGTAGATCGACGTGTTTCAAGACAGTGAGCCCAGCCAGCATCCTAGTAACCGAGAAGTAAAGTATGAGAAGACCAAAAGATAAAGTGCCTTTAGATACCGAAGAATACATTTCACGGCTTCATAATGTGTATTGAACGATAGTGTGTTGGATCATAATATTCTTCATCTGTAGAAACAAAGGAAACATTAGTGCTAAGAGGTGTTAGATGCAGGTTTAGCATCTAACATCTTTGCACGGGGTAGTATGTTAATAGTATACTTGGCTTGGTTTAAAAACAAACCATTCGATGTATATGAAACCTCAAGCCCTAGAAAATAGTTGAGTTTCCCCAAATCCTTAATTGCAAATTCATTATGGAGAGTGATAAAGGCGGAAAGAATAAAAGGCAGATTTCCAGTTAAAATTAGATCATCGACATAAACCAAAAGGCACATGATGGTCTCATGTTTGAAAAAAAATAGAGACGTGTCAGTACGAATACAAAAACCCCATTATGAATTAGGACGGTATTGAGACGATGAAACCATGCACGAGGTGCTTGTTTGAGCCCATATATTGGCTTGTTCAATTTACACACATAATCTGGAAATTTGGTGTTGAGGAACCCCGGTGGTTGTTCCATAAAAACACATTCATTAATATGTCCATCCAAGAAAGCATTGTTGATATCTAATTTATGAAGTTTCCAACATTTAATGATAGCTAAGGACAGATTAGCATGGATTGTGGAAGCTTTCACTATAGGACTAAAGGTGTGAGAGAAATCAAGACCGGGAACTTAACTAAACCCTTGAGCCACAAGTCGAGCTTTATGTCGTTCAACAGTGCCATCAGAATGATATATCGTGCGAAACAACCATTTGGAGCCAATAATATTACAATTATGTGGGCGACGAACAAGTGTCCAAGTATTATTACGATGAAGAGCATCAAGTTCACGATGCATAGAAAGTACCCATTTTTCATCTTTGACGACTGTAATGAAAGATTTAGGATCGGATGCTGCAAATAGAGCCTAATGGAGTGGGTTACAGATTAAATAAGACAGATTTGATCGATGGCGAGGTTTAAAAATTCTAGCTTTAGCTCGAGTAATCATGGGGTGACTCTGGGCGGCTGAGGTGGGGGAGTTGGTATGTGACTGCTGGGTTGGGAATATGATGCAACCGAGGATTGAGAGGTCGTGGGTGTAGAGTCCGAGGATGGAGAGGGAGGTGGGGACAAAGATGGTGTACTAGTATCGATGTGATTAGTGGCAGGGATTTGAATAGGGATTGAATCTATGCACATCAAACATGGTGTGGAATTGTTGGGCTGAGCATGAGATGTTGGATAAGTGACAGTGGAGTGGGCCGCAAGAGTTGTTCCCATATCTTATTGGGATTGGGTATTGGATGCCATATTGGGAATATGGACAAATGTACTGTCAAGGAAGCTTGAGAGTTGAAGAGTGGAAATAAGTGGTTCATTTGACGAGCCGGCAAATGGGGAAACAGTCTCATCAAATCGGGCATGCCGGGTAACATACACCCGAGATGTAGTGGGGTCTAGGCACCGATAACCTTTGTATTTAGGGCTATGGACAATAAAAATACAAGGAAGACTTTGTGGGGAAACTTTGTACGGTGCATATTCTCGTAATATTGGATATACCCGACACGCAAAGGCACGAAAAGAAGAATATATGGGCTTTGAATTGTAGATAAGTTCAAACGGTGTTTTGTTGTGTAACACATAAGTAAGTAATTGGTTAATAATATAAACAACTGAAGAAAAGGCATCAACCAAATATTTTGGAGATAATTTTTCATTAAATAGCATGGCCAAACCAGTTTCAACAATATGTCGATGTTTTAGTTTGACAAGTCTATTTTGTTCGGGAGTGTACGGGTACGGCGTGCGGTGCAACGTGCCATTTTTAGTAAATAGCAACCGAACCCTATTGTTTATAAACTCGGTACCTACATCACTTTGGGATATCTTTATTTTTCTTGAAAACTGAGTTTGAACAAATATCAAAAACACAAGTAAGGCTTCATAAAATTCAGATTTAGCTCGTAGAGGATAAATCCATTAGAAACGAGAGAAATCATCAACAAATGCAGCATAATTGGAAAAGTTATCAACCGACTTAACCAGTGAAGGACCCCAAAGATCACAATGTATTAAATCCAAAGGTGATGAGGCACGTTTATTATTATTATTATTATTATTATTATTATTATTATTATTATTATTATTATTATTATCAAATGAGAGCCATTTGGATTTAGCTAATTGACATAAGGAACAAAGTCCTGGTTTAGGCAAAATAGAAGACAAAGTTAAAAAACCAAGTTTACGCATCAAAGACATAACATCAAAAGAGACATGCCCTAATCTAGAATGCCAGACTTCAAAAGATGCATTAGGACACTTGGAGGTTGCAACCAAGGCTTCATGCTTGGTGTGTAAGATATGTAAGCCGTCTTCACGGCATCCCTGAGTCAGTTGCTGCTAGTTGTGACGGTCTCGAATATAAAAATATGGATGTGAGAACAAAACATCAACACCATTATCATCGGTTAATTTACTTACCGAGAGAAGATTTATTGATAGATTAGAAACAACAAGAACATCTTTTAAATTAAGGGAGCCAAATAATTGCATATTATGGGAAATCAGAAGGACATGACCATTACCAAACGTAACTAGCTTATTACCTTTGGAAGGTGAAGGGTTTGGCACAGTATTAGACAAACCAGTCATGTGGTCCGATGCACTAGAATCAACACACCAATCCGGCTTGGGGTGTTAACATGACACTAAGCATGAAAAGCTCGAGCTAAGGGTTCATCAGAAGGGGTGGCAGAACCCGCAAGTGATGCAAGTTGTGGGCAGGCACTTGAAATGTGACCCGAGGTATGGCACCACTGACAATTGGGAGGTCGACGAGTCTGCATGTTGTTGTTACCAGATGCCCAATTGTTATAGTACGACTAACCTGTTGGATTTTATGGACGTTTCGGGTCAAGTCAACGTGACCGACCCGAACGTGACCCGGACAGAGTTACACCGGGGGTAACGAGATAAAGGCCTACTTAAAGGTTAATTAGGCCCGACACATAAAAAGCTAGATTTCATGATTTAAATTTTGAGTGTCATCCCACAATCTAATAATGTTTTTTTTTACCAACTCAAATATTTGCTTGACTTATCTGTCTCAAAAAAAAAAAACACCATCACCAACTGTTTTTCTTTCATTTCTGTTTGCACTCAACCTCCCATCCATTCCTTGAATCTCGGTCGTAGCTCACCTGCCCTCATCAGTTTGTGATTTGTTGAATATTACACTCCACCATCAAATTCCAATCATTAGATATTGGAGATCTCATGCATGTCTTATTACTCTATATAATAATGCATGTAGTGCAAGAATAATAAGGGATCTAGGAGCCATTTTGGTGAAGTTGAGAGCTACTTTGGAAGCGTCGTTTCTTTTTAAACCTAGCATTTATCTGAGCATTATCACTTGCTTCCGCCGCCGCCGCCGCTAGCCGCCGCCGCCGGAACTTCATTGCTCTTTGATTGTGTCGATCTAGCGTGACTCGTATACTCTCGGTGTCTTCCCGGTTCTCGTAACCGAGGTATATCGACAAACCTCCTATGGTTGATTATTATTTATCGTTTATTGTACTCGTACGCGTTTGTAATCGGATCCGGGTTCGGGTTTCGGTTCATGGTTCGATTTTAATATTTTATTCCGCTGCGTTTCTTTATTGTTTCGTTAATGAGGTTAATAATTAATATGGATTAATTATTATCGAAACCGAAATATTAAATAAAACGGGTCAAATAGTTTATCCGTTTTTTTCTCGGACCACCGTTGAATCCCAACAGTGGTATCAGAGCCGCTGTTACAACGTACGAGTTGATACCGGTTCGTTTAAAACCGGATCTCCATCTTAAACTTTAAATCGTTTAAAGTTTATAGATCTAGAATTATTTTCGGGTGATTTTGGATTGGTCAAAGTTTTGTTTATTTTATTTGACCAAGTCAAAACGACCCGAAATTCGTTTATTGTGAATATGTAAATCCGGCCCCGACCTATGTGATTGATTGGTTGTGTTCGGTGTTTGAGCTTGTTTTGGCCATACAGTTGGTTCAAAAGTTGTAAAAAGGTTATTATTTAATTTTCGGTTTTCTTTTTGGCCATAAAGATGGTTCAAATTTGTAATAGGACATATTATTGTTAGTTTATAAATTTGTAATTAAGAAGACGCGAAGATAACCGAGGACGAGCTCATGGACACCTTGGAGTTAGTGGGAGTTCGGACAAGATGACGGGATGCACGGAGAAGTCCATCCTTGTGATTGTTTGTGTTGTGAACCCCTTGACTCGATCGGTCTCCCTAATTGGCTCTAGCGAGACCGATCACCTTTTGGCCATAAGGATTTACATATTATTGTTATTTGCTATTTGTGGTTGCTTGGATTGTTTATAATAGGATTATAATATCTCCAACCTAATACCAAATAAATTGGAAAATAAATATTTTATTAACCGATTTTTGTTTTGCAAATTAAAAGCGTTTAGATTTCCAAAACTAATAAGTTATTATAACTTAAAATTGGTTAGTCGTATCGCTACAAACTTAGTTTTAATAGGTTATTTAAAACTAAGTGTCCTGAGAGATGAAAGGGTTCATCTATGCGTCGCGGTAATAAATACAGTAAAATTTAACTTTTACTCTATTTGGTAATTTTAAAAAAATTTATCCCAATTTAAAACCAATAGTTTATGCCAATCCTACTACAAGTCACACTTGAGGCATACTGCGAAATTTCGAGTATTTGGAGCTACAGCACCGTACTTGTTTTCTAGCCTATCCCATCAAGGTGAAAGTGCTTCGTTGACACATCCGGCACCTTCACACGTCACGGTACTAGGACAACTATTATTTTACTCTCCTGTTACGTGCTAAAGCTGTCTGGAGACTTAAAATGGGCAAAGATGAGGCTAAACGTATCTATACAGACAATCGTTGTCTCTATAGGCCTCATAACCGAGAGTTGTGCTCTATTCACAATTGGCAATCGTTGTCAGTCTGCCTAACCACTTATTAATGTTGTGTGCTACAGCTGCCTTTAATAACTGGAAGCCAGATTCTCATACTCCTAATTAATTAATGTTATTGGGTCATTAATAATAGGACTACTACATCGAAAATACTAATTAAATTTACTTTTGCTAAATTAATCAGATGTCGTCAAACGAAATTTCACCCTACGCCCTTAAGACTATCCTTGAGAAGGATAAACTGAATGGTACCAACTTCATCGAATGGCACCGCAACTTAAGACTTGTTCTAACCATGGCAAAGCGCCTGTATGTTCTCGATGGACCTGTTCCAACCGAGCCTGAAAACAACACAGCCGCTGCACGAAAGGTTATTGACAAGCATAAGGATGACTCGGCTGAGGTCTCCTGTATTATGCTAGCCATCATGACTTCTGAGCTTGCTAAAGGCTTGGAAGACTTTGGTGCCTATGAGATGCTTGAACAACTCAAGGGCATGTTCCAGAAACAAGCCCGTTAAGAACGTTTCGACACCATGAAACAACTCATCAGTTGCAAGATGGCAGAGGGGTCTCCCGTCAGTGCTCATGTTCTAAAGATGAAGGGGCACATCGATCAGCTCAAGAAACTTGATTATCCCATGCCCGATGAGATGGCATCGGATTTCATTCTCAACTCTCTCCCCAACTCATACGACCAGTTCGTAATGAATTTCAACATGAATGGTTGGGTGAAGACAGTGCCGGAGCTTCATAACATGCTCAAGACGGCTGAGATAAACATTCCTTCTAGGACCAATCAAGTTCTGATGATTCGATCTGCTGGTGTCAAGAAGCCAAAACCAAATAATCGGGGTTTTAAGGGAAAAGGCAAGAAGAAAGTTACTGTTGCTGCCCATGTTGCCACCAACACTAACAAAGTGGTTGCAAAGAAAAAACCGCCGCCCTTTGAGGAGCGCAAGTGCTTCAAATGCAACCAAATGGGGCACTGGATGAGAAACTGCCCCGAGCACCTTGCTGAGATCAGAAAGAAGAGAGCCAATGGTGAAGGCTCTTCTGGAGGTATTTCCATATACGTTATTGAACTTTTCACTGTCTCTAGCAACACATGGGTATTTGATACCGGATGTGGTTACCACATCGTTAATGTCTTGCAGGAACCTGAGAAGTGGAGGAAACTGAATAAAGGCAGCATGGAACTCATCGTTGGAGATGGGAAGAGAGTACCAGTTCTGGCAACTGGAGTATTTCATTTTGCTTGTCCATCTGGCCTAGTTTTTCCTTTAAATAATTGTTTGTATGCTCCTGGCTTGACCAGAAACATCATTTCAGTTTCGTTGTTATTTGAACAAGGATTTAAGTATGTTCTTAATGGCATGGCTATTTCTGCTTACTTAAATGATATCTTTTATTTTGAGGCTAAACCTCGAAATGGTATTTATGAGATTGATGTTCAACCTGACAATAACGTATATAATCTTTCAAAACGTATCAAGACTAGTGTCAACGATACTTTTCTATGGCATTGCCGACTTGGCCACATAAGCAAGGCAAGAGTTAAAAGACTCCAATCCGAAGGTATTCTTGAACACTCAGGACCGGACTCTTTTAACACTTGTGAATCTTGCTTAGCTGGCAAACTCGCCAAAGACTCCTTCACTAATAAAAGTGAACGAGCAAGTGATCTATTAGGACTCATACATACTGATGTATGTGGACCTTTTAGAACCATGACTAGAAACCATGAAAGATACTTCGTTTCTTTTATCGACGATTATAGTCGATACGCTTATGTGTATCTTATGAAACACAAGCACGAAACTTTTGAAAAGTTCAAAGAGTTTCAAAGCGAAGTGGAAAACCAACTTGACAAAACCATTAAGTTACTTCGATCAGATCGAGGTGGAGAGTATCTCAGCACAGAGTTCATCACTCATCTAAAAGAGCATGGAATTGTTTCACAGCTCACTCCTCCTGGCACACCCCAACTTAATGGCGTGAGCGAGAGGAGAAACCGAACCTTGCTAAACATGGTTCGATCGATGATGTGTAGAACCAACTTGCCTCACTCCTTTTGGGGTTACGCCCTTATGACCGCCGCTCGCATTGTCAATCTAGCTCCAACTAAGAAGATAGACAAGACTCCATATGAGATATGGCATAAGGGAAAGAAACCCAAGTTGTCTTATCTTAGAGTATGGGGATGTGATGCTTATATCACAATTGAGTCTGATGAAAAAATTTGATCCCCGCGGCGAAAAAGTTATTTTCGTCGGATACTACTACAAGAGCGGTTATTACTTTTTTCATCCTGATACAAATACGATTTCTGTCAGGAGGAAAGGAAACTTTCTTGAAGAAGAATTTCTTAGTCAAGGAACTAGAAGTAACATTGTTGATCTTGAAGAAATTCAAGAACCACAACCAACTGCTGAGGAAGTTGGAGAGTCTGATCAACAAGTTGTTGTTGCTGATACATCGGACGTGAACACAAGCGTTAGCAGAAGTAGTAGGACTCCCGTACCAAATGCTAGATACTTATGTCATCTAGATGGTGCCGAAGTCTTATTAGTAGCCGAGTCTGGGGACGAGCCTACTAACTACAAGTCTGCTATCTTGGATCCGGAATCCAAGAAATGGCAAGATGCCATGAATGCTGAGATGCAGTCCATGCATGATAACCAAGTTTGGAACTTGGTTGAGCTACCCCCCGATTGTCGGGCAGTAGGGAGCAAATGGATTTTCAAGAAGAAAACCGACATGCATGGAAATGTGCAAACCTACAAAGCACGGCTAGTCGCGAAAGGTTTCACTCAAACTCAAGGTGTTGACTATGAGGAAACTTTTTCGCCCGTTGCTATGACAAAGTCAATTAGGATTTTGCTTGCCATTGCTGCATACTATGATTATGAGATATGGCAAATGGATGTCAAAACCGCTTTCCTTAATGGACATCTTTCTGAATATGTCTATATGGTTCAGCCTGAAGGTTTTGTCAATCCAAAATATCCTAATAAGGTTTGCAAATTGAACAAGTCCATTTATGGACTTAAGCAGGCATCTCGAAGCTGGAATCTTCACTTTGACGAGAAAATCAAAGAGTTTGGTTTTGTCAAAAACGAAGATGAACCTTGTGTTTACAGAAAGGCTAGTGGGAGCACTATATCATTCCTCATTTTGTATGTGGATGATATACTGATAATTGGAAACGACATTCCTATGCTTAAACAAGTTAAGCTATGGTTGGAATCTTGTTTTGCAATGAAAGATCTTGGAGAAGCCGCTTATATTCTGGGAATAAAGATCTATAGAGATAGATCTAAGCGGATTCTAGGGCTTAGTCAAAGTACTTACATAGACAAAGTAATGGCACACTTCTCAATGGAAAACTCCAAGAAAGGAGCTGTTCCAATGACTAAGGGAACCGTGTTGAGCAAATCGCAATCTTCGGCAACGGACATTGAATCTAAACGTATGCAAGCAATTCCATATGTTTCAGCGGTTGGCTCTATCATGTATGCTATGTTATGTACTAGACCTGACGTCTCGTATGCCTTGAGCATGACCAGTCGTTTTCAACAGAGTCCTGGCATTGCCCATTGGACTGCTGTGAAGAACATTCTAAGGTACTTGAATAGGACCAAAGACATGTTCTTGGTGTTTGGGGGATTGGAAGAGGAGCTTACTGTAAAGTGTTACACTGATGCTAGCTTCCAGACTGACTGAGATGATTCTCGCTCACAGTCAGGTTTCGTTTTCACTCTCAATGGAGGAGCTGTTTATTGGAAGAGCTCCAAGCAGAGTGTAGTAGCGGATTCTACCACCGAATCTGAATATATAGCCGCATCTGATGCTGCTAAGGAGGCTGCTTGGATGAAGAAGTTCATCACCGATCTTGATGTGGTTCCGAGTATCCACAAACCAATCGAGATATTCTGTGATAACACAAGTGCTATTGCTCAAGCCAAAGAGCCAAGGTCTCATCACAGGACCAAACACATTCTAAGGAAGTTCCATCTTATTCGGGAAATATTGGAACGAGGTGACATCGTGATAAGCAAAGTAAACACAGATCAAAATCTAGCCGACCCGTTCACTAAGCTAATGACTCAGGACAAACATGATCAGCATAGAGATGCTATCGGGCTTAGACTTGCTAGTAATTTATTTTGATTTAGTATTTGGATGTATGAACATTCAAACAGTTGTACTTTTCAGTTCACTTTTGATTTAATGGTTAAATGCAAACGATGAATGATACAACTGTGTTCTTTTAATACGTTTAATCCATGAATATTATATTCTAAATTATCCGTAGTCGGTCAGACTCGTGGGAACGATTCTTAATTAAGACTATTCTGACTTTGGACTCAAGAAGTTGACTTCCAAACTCACAGACCTCATTATGAATGACGTTGGATGTAACTCGCATCAAGTCATCTTCATGGATCTTGATCATAAGATGTTTTGATAATAGTATGCTCATTTAGTATCCTTAGACCTGAGATACATATTAGAACTTTCGTTTACCGAGGAATATTCTTTGATCATGTCAACCGCTGTTGCGTAACTACCAGCCATAAAGGCACTGGTTGGGAATGTTCTGGAGTTTAGTAGGAGTTGTATGTAGTCAAGATGGGATTCAGTACTCTTACATTCAAATGTAACAGTTAGACATTTTGGCGCCCTCGTTGATTCAAACTGGTAAAGTGTGAGGCCTCACCCAAACTAACTGTGTGTTTGATTGGACCACTTTGACTCTATATCGAGAACTAAAATAATTGAACACTATATGAGATTGATTTGATCCATGTCTCATTGTTCAATTAATGTCTTATACAGAAAGGATAGATGACGACGATTACTATAAATTCATTGTCTTGCAATAAGGTATTCCAAGATACTTTGGTTATGGATTTAAAATGTCACATTCGGTTGGGGACATCTATGTGTAGCTAGAACGCCTCTGGCTGTCAGCGTTGTGATACTTGACCCAAATACGTCCAAGTGGGAGACTGTTGGATTTTATGGACGTTTTGGGTCAAGTCAACGTGACCGACCCGAACGTGACCCGGACAGAGTTACACCGAGGGTAACGAGATAAAGGCCTACTTAAAGGTTAATTAGGCCCGACACATAAAAAGCTAGATTTCATGATTTAAATTTTGAGTGTCATCCCACAATCTAATAATGTTTTTTTTTACCAACTCAAATATTTGCTTGACTTATCTGTCTCAAAAAAAAAACACCATCACCAACTGTTTTTCTTTCATCTGTGTTTGCACTCAACCTCCCATCCATTCCTTGAATCTCGATCGTAGCTCACCTGCCCTCATCATTTTGTGATTTGTTGAATATTACACTCCACCATCAAATTCCAATCATTAGATATTGGAGATCTCATGCATGTCTTATTACTCTATATAATAATGCATGTAGTGCAAGAATAATAAGGGATCTAGGAGCCATTTTGGTGAAGTTGAGAGCTACTTTGGAAGCGTCGTTTCTTTTTAAACCTAGCATTTATCTGAGCATTATCACTTGCTTCCGCCGCCGCCGCCGGAACTTCATTTCTCTTTGATTGTGTCGATCTAGCGTGACTCGTATACTCTCGGTGTCTTCCCGGTTCTCGTAACCGAGGTATATCGACAAACCTCCTATGGTTGATTATTATTTATCGTTTATTGTACTCGTACGCGTTTGTAATCGGATCCGGGTTCGGGTTTCGTTCATGGTTCGATTTAAATATTTTATTCCGCTGCGTTTCTTTATTGTTTCGTTAATGAGGTT